>NW_010115498.1:0-16968 GCF_000699245.1 Pterocles gutturalis
GTATATATTACTATTATAATTATTATAATCACTCTTATAATTAGTTTTGTTGTAGTTTAGTTATTAAATTGTTTTATCTCAAACCAGGAGTCTCTTTTCCCTTTACCCCTTTAATTCTCTACCCCATCCCTGGGAGGCAGGAGGGTGAGCAAGTGGCTGTGGGGTGTTTTACTGCTAGCCAGGATTCAAAACCATAGCACTGATGAAGATGCTGAAAACTACAGGTCCCAGTATTGATTCCTAAGATACTGTGTTGTTAGCAGCCAGATGGATCTTACTTCATTGGTCACTACCCTTTAACTTCAATGGCCTAGTGAAATTCCACTCCATCTAACAGTCCATACACCCCTAGTTCCAAATGAGAAAGCTGTGGGACACAGTGTTAAAAAACTTTATTAATATTTCACAGAGTATTGTGTAACAACCTTTCAAGCTGCAACCTACTCCAGCCTACGCTTAGTTCAGCATGAATTTCTGGATTGTGGAGAGACGAGTACATACTCTTAAAAAACCAATAGTTGGGCAAAAAAGTTAGGTATCACTCACTTCTTTCCAAGAAGCTGAGTATAACCGTCTGAAACTGATCACTGATTACTGAAAAAACAGTCTCCACCACAGTGAGAGCTGCTGTGCAGGCATTGCAGTTTCACAGAATAGCAGAATAATTGAGCTTGGAAAACACCTCTGGAGATCATCTAGTCCAGCCTGCCTGCCCAAAGCGAGGTCCAAATTGTTCAGGGCTCTGTCCAGCTGGGTTTTGAATACCTCAAAGGATGGAGACTGCACATCCTTCAGTATTCAACCATCTCCACCATAAAAAAGTTTGTGTTTTGTTTTGTTTGGGGTTTTTTGTTATGTTGTGTTTAAATGGAATTTCCTGTATTTCAGTTTGTGCCAATTGCCTGTTGTGCTCTCAGTGGGCACTGGTGAGCGCTGGTGAGCACTGGTGAGAAGAGCATGGATCCACCTTCTTTACTCTCCCCCTCAGCAGTTATTTATACATATTGATAAGACCCACCTGAGCCTCTTCTTCTCCAAGCTGAACAGCCCCAGCTCTGTCTCAGCCTCTCCTTGTATGACAGATGATCTAAAACCTTAGTGATTTTCATGACTTTACAATGGGGCCAAAATCCAGTAAGTCCATCTCTCTCTTCTACTTGTGAGCCCAGAACTGTACCCAGCAGTCCAAATTTGTCTCACCAGTACTGAACAGAGAGGAGCGATCTCCACTCTGGACATGCTGTAACACTCCTCTTAATGCAGCGAGGAAGCTGTTGGACTTATTTGCCACAAGGTCACATTGCTGGCTCATGGGCAACTGCTTGTCCACCAAGGCCTCGAGTTCCTTTTCTGCCAAGAGGACCTAAACTCTAATTCGTCAAGGTAAATAAGACAGGAATATTGTTAGAATGTCCTTCCTTTTACATCTTTTATTTTTGAGTTCTAACGTATCATATCAAACACTTCATTACCTTCAGTCACATAGGCTACATTGACTGAGTACATTTCCTCTGTTTACTCCAAAATTCAGTCCAGACCATCTGAAAACCTCTTTTTAACAGCAGTCTTCCTCCCCTCACACCCTTACAAGGAAGAGCACTGGGCCTCTTTTGCTGTGTATGCAAAATGCATCTGCTTGTTCACATGTATCATGTCCTACCATGACAGTACTACATGAAGGAGCCACAACACTGATTTTTTACCTTGGTTTTAGCAAGTAATCTTCCTCTCCTCTGGGAAACTGTCCACTTCCCTCTGGCTTCAGTCAAGCGCTAAATTGTAAAGTAGCTGCCATCCACCAGAGGCATTGTGAAGTCACTTCACATGGATGCAGGCATGCTTTGCCGAGCCTCCAAAACACAATTCTTTTTAAGATAATACATGTCTGGTGGAGATTTCATTTCACAGAGCTTGATACCTCCTCAGAAGCTAGGGAACTGTTGCCTCCACTGGTTCGTAGCTGCAGCCTCAGTACAAATAAAGTTCCAAAATATCCCAGAAATCCATGGAAAATTTATCGCTCTAGATCATGTCTGCAGAAGAGATCACATTCTCTTGCAGACATCCAAGCTTCCTCATGGACAGCCTCCATGTGCAATGTAGCTGCAGGCAAAATGGAATCTAAATCTTCTTGAAGACCACTCTTGGCCAAAACTGATGTCCTCTCCTCAGCCCAGAGATAAATTTCTAGTTTGTTATGGGGATGCCTGCACTGGATTAATTTCCTTGCAAACTCAAATTTTGTCCCAGGATGACTGCATGGAAAATAGCTTTGGGTAGAAAAACAGCTACTGCCACAGAAGTTACTCCAAGTCTAGGAGACATAAAAGGACTCTAAGGTCATCTTAACTATTGACAGCAAACCTTAAGTTAGAATCCGCAGAAAGGGAGAGGAAGGGAAAGGGAAGGTCAGTAAGTTTAGTAAAAAAAATTGAATTCATCTTGCTGAAGATTGGCTACCTGTGACAGCATAGCTCCATGTTCCTTAGAGCACAGTTAAAAAATGTGTTGAAATTTAGGTGTAACATTTCTTTTTTTTTTTTTTTTTCTCTTATTTCATGATTCATAATGAGAAACTAATCCAGGCTTTGCTAAGGGATGTTACAAGCAGCTGTCTCCTCCAGCCATGCCAGCCCAGGACCCTTCTGCCCACCTGCTGGAGCCCAGCCCAGTACCTGGAGACATGGGGTCGGGCTAAAGGATGCAGCTGTCACTTTCCCATTTGTAGGTTCAACCACTAGTGAAGTTGAGAACATACCCCAGACACACACACACACAGAGGAGGACACACAGGGAGGACACAGACATGGCCAGTCACACAGGCCACAGACAAGGCGCTGCTCGCAGTAGTACCCACACTGGGGACTCACACCAGCCACAGGCACAGGCAGCCATGTCCCCCCATCCTCGGTGGCTGGCAGAGGCAGAAGGTCACTGGTGCAGCACACACACCGCACTCTCCAGGTTCACAAGCACATACACATTCACGGATCCCCCAAGCACCAGCACAGCCCCACTGCCCACCCAGCACCCGTGCCTGGATACTGTCACCTCTTCCATGCCCCATGGGTCCCTGACTCACCAGCTGGTCCAACTGCATGCTCACTGCACACACGCAGCACTCACACACTCATCCCGCAGGCACCCCACACTTGTGGGTATCCCCAAATACCAGTACGGACTGTCCACCTGCCTGATACCCCTGTCAGGACCTAGGGATGGTCTAGCTTGGAGTTTTTCAGTGAATCCACCTGCACACCCCACACACACCTGGTTCAGATACTTGCACCCATCTGCTGACACCCGGCACACGAGCTGTGACCTGCGGCCTCCCTTCAGGCACCAGCACTGAGTCCCTCACTCCCCTGACTCATGCCTGTCCCTGCCCCGGTAGCTGGCGTGGGGCCCTTGCAGCACTGACACACACAGGAGAGGGAGATTACTCAGAGAGATTGTTAAGAAAAGACGTAATAAGGCAGGACAGACTGGGGTCACTAGGAGCAGGGCTCAGCCAGAAAAGTGTACTGTCCGGCCTTGTTTTATATTCAATCAGCCCCTTTTATATCCATTTCTGCCTACCTCTTTATTTCTCTCTACTCCCCTTTCCTCTGCACATTGCCTCATCAGCTGATATAGCCCCACTGACCCCCTTCCAATGTTCCGGGCCCTCAGATTTGTGTCCTTGTCAGTTGCAAAGTCCCGGCTTGCCTGCAGTTTATTGATAACCCATCAATTAGTGTGACTAACCGGATTTGTTTCTGGTTATGGTCTTTGTTAATACTAATTGGTCAAGTTTTATTGATCATGTTTGTTTCCCTCCCTTTCCTCATCTTCCCAACTGAGAAAATAAATATCCCCAGACACCACACATCCTTAGCAATTAGTGAACTGACATGTTCTTACCAAGATCTCCCTTATCACGTGTTGGTCAGATTTGTCTCTGTATGATCTTGTTTATGGGTTCTTTGATCAGACAACATTAAAGGAGCAGTCTTTCTCCTTCCACATTCCCTTACAGGCTTCTATCTATAGTTGATGGGTGGATAAAGAAGGCACCTGTAGGAGAAGATTAATCTGTTCCTCAAGCAGAAGTCTCAGGGACTGACTGCTAGTCTTTGGGGGTACATATCTCTTTTTGTTGCCTTTTGAAAGGATGGAGATGACTGGATTACATGCAACATCTACAGTGAATCCCTCTCCCAGTAAAGAAGGGTTAACTGGGAAGTACAAAGCAAGATGTCTGTAAAATACTGAAATCTCTGTCACATTGAACCTTAGTAACTCCTTGCCATGTACTGGGAAAAAAAAGTTCTGTTTTCATGGTTTTGTGACTTATGTTGCAAAATGTTCTTGTATTTTTATTGACTGAATGATTGTGTTTTATGATTTTATTAGTATGCTGTCTGGCTCATTACATCAAGACATATTTTTGTCTTCATAGTTCCTGACTTTATGGCTGTTTCTTTGATTGCTTAACTGAAAGGAATAAAATTGTGAAATTCATAACTTGAGTGATTTCTGTTTATGGAGATTTATGTACCATAGAAACTAAAGGTTATTTGGAGATTTTCATTCTTGTGTTTATCCTACTTGCCTGTGCACTTAGGGATGACTAATGAAATACAAACATACAGTGTCCTTCAGTCTTAGCGTCTTGCAAATGATATTAAGGCATTTGAAAAAACCACCACCAGCAAAAAAAAAATCCCACATAGAATCAAGTTGCAACTAAGAAATTATAGCAAATAAAAATGTCAGCTCCTGATGAAAGCACTTTCAGTACATGTACTGGGAATGTACAAAATTGTCTTATTAATGTTGGTGGGTGAGCCATTATGGTCCAATTAAAAAATGCATCAAAAAAATTGATGTAGAACCACTCGGAGAAATTCTATGACCTGCTTTATATTCCGAAAGTTCAAGCAAATTATAATGGTACCTTTTGGATGTAAACACAAAATGGAGATTCCCAAGCTTGAAATCTCTGCACAACTATTCTCCAGAGATTTAAAATATTTCCTGATTTAGCTTATCATATTTCTTGTCAGAACATTTTACAAGTGTTCTTTAAGTCTTCAACCTGCAGCTTAGTTTTACTATATTTTTATTGACAGCTAAGAAAAGAGAGACTTGATACTGAAACAGAACTTCATTTCAGGTGAAGTGGCACATGTCTACTGACTTTATTGAGTTTAATGTATACATAATGTATACAACTGCAATATGACTTAAATAAATTTCCAACAGTTCGTGCTGGATTTATCTCTGACGTTCTTCTGTTACTCAGCCTGCTTTTCTTTCCCCAGTTTTTATCCAAGTCATTGATATAGGCACAATCGTGTCACAAATGATAATGTGATTTGATTTCTTGCTCCTTGGGATGCCATCAGATAAATCCTATAAGCCAGTGTAGCTGCAGATAAAACACAAAAAAAAATGTTGGTTGTCTAAACTGGCAAACTGTCTAAAACGGCAAATTTTTGAAAATGGCAATAGCAATACTATTCAAGGAGAAAATCCTAAAAGATAAAATTTTACTCTGTCCTTTCCCTGCTTTGTTTTATAGATATTGCATGGATGATGTAGAAGTTCAGGCTATGTGACTGTACATCTCAGTGTGTGTCAGTGTTTTATCTCACTCACCTTTCAACACTCTTTTTCAATCTCTGCTTGAGAAAAGAAAAATCATCACAGAACTACCACATAAACAGTAACATTGATTTTACCATGAGTTTGGGTAATTTTGTTTTATAATATTAGCACCAGAATCTACATGGTGCAAGTCTGCAGAAACCTGGACATATATATGAGTGTGTGCTCTTCAATATTACAGGGACAGCCAAAGCAGGAAGTCTCATCTTCTCCAATGAATCTGATGATAAAGAATCAATGTTTACAGTCAGAGTCGTGATGTTTTACTGCTGGAAGTATCTGCACTGAGGGAGTCTGTTAATGATAAAATCTTAATTTTTTTTTTTTTTTGTGTAATGGACTACTGTAATGGACTAAAATGTAGAAGTCAAACACAGGAAAAGAGATCAAAAGAATGGGAAAAATGAACAAATCCACTTCTTTTTTTTTTCTTCCATTGATGTATGCCACTAATGAGGATAAAAAAAAATATTTCTACTATATTATTTAGGATTTTAAATGAAGTATTTAAGATAACTTTAGCAGCAATCAGGAGTGTATTTTGATCTCAAATGGCTTAATGTACAATTAGCTATATGTATTATACATTTCATCATGTCTCTCCAAAATATCACATTTTACAGATGATATTCTGTTCTATCTGAGATACTGTTTTGCTCTGATGCTCTCATTCTTACAGCCAACAAGCAAAGTTTAGTCCACCCTGAAGTGTAAATTATGAATGATTGCTTACCTGGAACAGATTTAATCCATTTCTGCTCAAGACCAATTTGCAACAGTACAGAAAAAAAGTAATTTTTAGATAAAATGAAGACCTGTTTCAGTCATTTACATTTAGGTCATGACTAGCAGACTATGAAAGTGACCATATATTTTGTTACTAATTCTTGTAAAAAACAATGCTTTCATTTTTTATTAACAAATATGTGATAGATATATAGATATACATATCAAAATGAACACAAATACAAACATTAATGGCACAATACCTCACAATATATATGCGGGATTTTTCATATGTGTACCTATGTTTCTATGGATTATATATTTACATAGGAGTTGCACCAAAACAGATAACCTTTTGGCCATAGACAAAAGGGGAGTTTTTTCAAAGTGCTAACACCAAAATGGAATATTTAAAGCCAGGAACTGTAGTATTCTAAATTAAAAATTAGGGCAGCTACCATCTGCTTCACTGTATGTAAATAGTGTCCAGAATTTTGAATTTCTGTCAAGGTACAAGTTTTAAAAGTTTGGGATCTCTGCTGAAAACAGCAGTGAACACCTGAGAATAAGAACTATTCATGTATTTCCTCCAGTGTGCATGGGTGCGACTGAGAGTAGGTGGGTTGCCAGTCTCATAAGATAGGTAAGTCATGTCCAAATCAAAGCCAAAATATCAGCCAGCCTTTCAAGACACCGTGGAACAATTAATATTCAGCTAGCCTTCCACCCAAGACATCAACTTTTCAGACAGCAAAGGTTAAACACAAAGACTTATCTCAGTCTTCCAGGCTCATGTATCCTCTGTAAACTGATTTGCCCAGTGATAGCTGTAATTAAGTAACTGAAATTCCCATATCCCAGATGCTCTACATAACGTGGTTAAATTATTGTTAAGCCTTTTCATTCTTAAGTACTCAGAGTAACACAATTACATTTCTAGTGCTCAGGTCATCATATTCTGCCCATTTTGAACACTGTGAAATGAGGAATTACCACGACTGGATATGCGACTGTTTCTGCAGAGAAATCCCTGAGATTTAATACAACTATAGCTTCTACATTTGCAACATCTAATTTAGGATATTGGAAAAGCTACGAACCTAAATCTATAACAGACCTAAAATTTGCAGAAAAGAACTGCTTCCAAATCATAGCAGAACTTCTCAGAAAATACTTTAAAATAGCCTGATATATGTCGCAAAATCATAGTTTTGTTTGATATATAAGTTAAAGTTCAGCTCTACTAAGAATCCTTTTTTCTAATTGCTGATCTAGAAGTGCTACTGTAAGATTTTGTTCAATACTCCTTATTAAAAGAGCAACTGTCAAGGAAGAAGAAAATACAAATTATCATAGAATCATAGAATGATAGAGTGGTTTGTGTTGGAAAGGACCTTAAAGATCATCTGGTTCCAAACCCCCTGCCATGGACAGGGACACCTCCCACTAGACCAGGTTGCTCAAAGCCTCATCCGGCCTGGCCTTGAACACCTTCAGGGATGGGGAATCCACAGCTTCCCTGAGCAACCTGTTCCAGTGCCTCACCACCCTCACAGTAAAAAATTTCTTTCTAATATCTATGCTCTTTTGACTTAAAACCGTTACTCTTCATCCTATCCAAACTGCTAAAACCAGCAGTGAACACCTGGGAATAAGAACAACTATTCACGTATTTCCTCCAGTGTGCATGGGTGTGACTGAGAGTAGGTGGGTTGCCAGTCTCATAAGATAGGTAAGTCACGTCCAAATCAAAGCCAAAATATCAGACAGCCTTTCAAGACACCATGGAACAATTAATATTCAGCTAGCCTTCCACCCAAGACATCAACTTTTCAGATGTCATTGTAAAAAACAATGCTTTTATTAACAAATATGTGATAGATATATAGATACACATATCAAAATGAACACAAATACAAACATGAATGGCACAATATTTCACAATATATATGTGGGATTGACTGTTTTTATTTCCACTAGATTGCATTAATTTTAAAGAGAAATCACAATGTAGAGAATTTAAAAAAAAAAATGAATAAGGACAAAATTCTAAGTCACCACTGGGCAAAATATTTCTCTTTCTCAGCTGAAAGAAATTCAAAATTCAAAAAATTTGGAGATGGGGACAAATTTCAGAAAATGGTAACCAAAAATTCACACAAAAGAGGCCTCAGCTGCCACAGAAGAAACGATCTATCAATCTTGCATTACCCTCAGTGATGAAGAAATAACATGAGATGCTATTAAATGGCCACTCTTCTTATGAATATGTTCAGAAAGGTTTGTAGCACAGGAAAAAAAGTCTTTCCAGAATTTTTTCTTAATCAATCAAAACAGGTGAGCTGTATTTAAGTTTAATGCAACTTTAAACCGCAGTTGCTAAAACCATAAAGTGCCTGTGCTTGGCACAGGTGTAGTCAGTGGCTGAACCTAATTGATTTAAATATTAAACATTTACTGTTGCTACACGTCCTCATGATTTATTTCATGTTAGCAATCATGGTCAGGAAAAATTCCAGGGAAAACTCTTCCTTAAGTTAATTTAAATAAATGGATGTATTTCCACTAATGTGTTTTGGCTTTGTTTGGCTTTGTAGCTGCCTGTAAACAATCCACACCTTTCAATAGCCAAGACGAGTGCAAACATTTCAATAGACCTTATCAGGCCTTCCTCACCTTCAAAATGAAAATCTAGTCCAGTTGCCTTTGAAGCTAACAAGACATACCAGACACTTTTCAGACAATGCAATGAGTCCAAAAAAAGCCATTAATTTTCTTCTTAGTAGGCTAAAAATAATGATAAGCATAGGAGTTCCTAAAAATACTTCTCAAATCATGTTACTGGCTCTAACTGGGCAAGGTGAGAATAGAGACAAAAAGGCAGTGCTGGCTTCTTTTAAAAATGTATGCTATTTATCTTTAATTTTCCCTATACAGATTCCTTATTTATAATGGATGCTTTTAGGGAAAATTAGGTGCTATATTTTGTGCTTAAAAGCATTATGCAGTCTATTATTTCGCTTGCCTCTTAAGCACCATTAAAAACACTCTTCAAAATATCCTCCTCTTGAGTTGATAGAGTGAAACCTTCAAACAGCAATGCTTAATTAACATCTATAGTTGTGACTTTCCTCCATCATTTATTAATTTAAATGTTTTCCATGAATTTCTGCACATGTACCAGGTGCAGGTGCCCAGGTGCTGGCAGCGGGGGGCTGCAGGGAGGCCTCTATGAGGAGAGGAGAGGCCGGGGCTGCCCTGTGCCGGACACAGCCGGTTCCAGCCGGCTCCAACCCACCCACCGCAGGGCACGGCTGGGCCTTTTGCTCAAAATAGTGGTGACACCTTAAGGAAAACATATTTAAGAGTGGGTAAGGGGAAAAAAAGTGTGATAAACAATCCTGCTGACACCAAACTCAGGGAAGGAGGAGGTGGAGGTACTCTGGGTGTCTCCTCGAGAAGAGATTCCCCTGCAGCCTTTGGGAGAGGCTGTGGTGGAGCAGGTGTTTCCCAGCAGCCCATGGAGAGAACCACATTGGAGCAGATATCCACACTGCAGCGTGTGGAGGACCCCGCACCAGTGCAGGTGGATGTACTCTGAAGGAAGCTGAAACCAGTGGAGAGCCCACGCAGGGGCAGGGGGAAAGTGTGAGGAGGAAGGAGCAGCAGAGAGGAGCTGTTATGGACTGACCACAACCCCCAAACTCCCCATGTCCCTGCACTGCTCAGGGAGGTGGGTGTCAGGTGAGGGACTCAGGTATGAAGGAGTGATCCTTGGAAAAAGGGGTGGAGGTGAGGGAAAGGTGTTTAAATCTTAGTTTTTCACCAATCAAATCTATTTTAATTGATAAGAAATTATTTTCCCTGCGTCAAGTCCGTTTTGTCCACGAAGGCAGTTGGTTAGTGATCTCCATGTCTTTAGCTCCAGCCATGAGCTTTTCAACTTATTTTCTCCCCCTGCCTTGTTGAGGAGGGAGAGAGAGAGAGAATGGCTGCAGTCTGGACACTAGCCACAGTCAACTCACCAAAGCATACAAAAGCAGTTAATGCAGTTAATGTTTCAAGTTTGAAAACTACAGAATGCAGAAGATTTCACAGAAGTCATAGAAAAAAGTAAAGTTCTTTCAAGCTATGCAAAACAAACTATCAAACTCTCCATCTTAGTGTCATTTTATTGTTGTCTTTTTGTGTCACAGAAATATGGAAAATTATAATTGATAGTAAAATCTGTTGGGGAAAAATCCCTAAAAATCAATTTAGCCGATCAAAGAATCTAAGTCTTCGATCAGCAAACCACTGCAAATTATTGTGTAAAATATTGTTTATGCTTTAGAAGAGAAAGGCTGAATTGTACAAGTGTTAGTTAGAATTTGTTTTAAATATATATACACATATACGATTAAGAGAGCCATCAAATGCAAACTAGCATCTTGCCCAAGAAAGTTTCTTAATTTATTCTGTGTTCATTAGGATCTCTCTTTTCTGCAGTATTTTCTTCCATGCGTTCTTTTTTTTTGCTGTGTCTTTTCTTCTATCCCTTCAGTCAGAGCTAACAATTGTAGGAATAAAAAACCAAAGATGCTATCTTTAGAAAAAAGAAAATTATTCCTCAGTATAAATAGATGTATGAGTGCTTATAACAAAGCTAACTGCATACACAAGCAAAAAGACATTAGATATGTAGGTGGATCTGAAACTTAATGAGCTGTTAGATTATTTACTGTTATATATGTACATTCAAAACTTGAATGCCTTAGGAATGTTTTAGGAAATAATCCTCAATTAAGTGGAAATAAATCCCCTGCTTAAAATTAAGCCACTGTATGTTAACCAAATCCAACAGGAGAAAAAAAAAAAAAAAAAAAAAAAAAAAAAGGAAGGAAAAAACGTCTACTCTTTGCTCAGTGGAGCATCTGCTCAATGGAATACTTCAAGAAATGCTATTCAGTTTTGCGATGTCAGGTACTGATCTGTAAATATGGATAACATTCAAAAACCTGTCTTATTAGTTAAATAAAATTTTAGATTAAATAAAAAAACTTATGTGGTGACAGAGATATCTTTAGTTCCAGTCTTCTTGCTCAGCTTTGAACTTGCTGTTCATGAGACAGAATAAGGTTGGCATTGTCTGGGGAAGAAGTTCAAATTAAATGCTCAAAAATCAGAAATATGGCTATGTAAATGAATAAAGTTAATAAGATTTTGATCCATATTGTAAATGTTTGTATTGATTAATAATCTCTAGTGTAGATGGTATTTGACTTATCTTGATTGATTTAAAATATCTAGAATACTTATTCAAATCAGCCAAGTGCACTTGTATCAGCAGTTTGAACCTTATTACATAGATATAGATGATACACACTTTTAAGCATATGAGTAATAAACAGCTTCATTACAGTATCTTAAATGTGATGACTAAAAAAAGAAAAAGTACAGTATCAAAAAGTTCCCTGTCTGAAAACATCTTTTTTCTTCATGCAACCATCAGTGTGACTTCAAGAATATATGTAAACAGTAGAAAAAACATCTCATGGAAGATCTATGTCTAGCTTTAAATTAACTCACTAGAAAAGACAAATCCAACCGTCTTTTTACATTCCCAACAAAGGAAGAAAAAAAAAGAGAAACACATCTGTATTTCCTTTTACCCACCAACCATACTCTAGGGACTATCCAAAGCGTGACTGAAAGTTTCTTAGACTTTGCAAAGTTTGATTGAAGTGTGAAAGCAAGGGAGAACAGAAAAGTCCCTCACCCACCTCCCTGACTATTTCAGAAGACAGTAACATAATAGCACAGAAATAAATCAAACATCCCAATAGTCAATGAGTTTCAAGAATTATTGATACATCTTCATTCACTGATTAAAAACATACTGAGAAAGGACAGTTAGATTGTATCAGCTTCACATGCATGTTTTTGAACAGAAATGTACCTCTCTACCAGCAGAGGTGAGAAAATTGGGACCTGATTTCAGTATCTAGTAGTGTTTATTTTTTTAACAGATAGTCTATCTTATATGTATGAATCCTGTTTAATCACTTTCAGCAGTAATAGTCAACAAATAGTGGGACAACTCCAAGACAGCAGATTTTGACACTGACTGTAAATACTTATGCATTTTATTTTAAGCAAATTTATACTGTTTGTATTTCCTCTGGGATTAAAAGTTCTATTCATGCACTTCAGTAAAGCCCATGTATAGATTCAAAATCTCCATGAATCCTACCGGAAGCAACTCATCACTACAGAATGTGTGTATTCAAGTATCTTGGCTAAGTGTCCTAGGTGTCCACTGATTACAACTGCAGCTTAGATAATAACATCTTGGCAGGTAGTTAGCTAAATTTGGATGTTTAAAACAGTAAACTAAATCCAATACTCTGTATTCACGTTAGCTGCCTAAACATAGGTGCCCAGTGCCACTGGGTCATCTCTGATGCACCAAGCCATCTGAAATATTCCTATAGTGATGGTACATAGGACAGAAGAGCTACTGGAAACCCACACTCTTTTGGAATGGCAGATGACAGATGGGTAGGAATGTCTTCCACATAAAGGGGCACCGCACACTTACATTTACAAAACTTCTGTTTCTCTACATCATCTGCAGTGTCCCAGATCTGTGATGTTGTTCACTTGCCTGCCAACACCCTGAAAACTCTCAGATGCTCCCTGCCTTAGCGTGCTCAATGATTTTCTAAAGGATAATGTAACACCTCTCTTTTTTTAAGGCTTTCCACTTCAGTTATTCTTTTCAGAGCAGTGTAAAACTAATTTCAGGCAAACAAGCACATTTACATCCCTTCTACAGTCCTGAGCTACATTTGCACAGATGGAATTGTCCTTTCACCTTCCTTTCCCAATGCCAACCTCATTGTTACCGACAGCGCCAGCCTGTGTAATGAAAAGTAGGTGTTCTGTCCTTCTGCTACGCTTCTGGGTAGACCAGTTTGTAGATTGTGCAACACACACCAAGCTCAAGTGATGTTATCAGGTTTATATGTTCAGTCCCCTAATGTTCTCCAATTTGTGTTAAGGTTATGTTGAAGCACACTCAGGTGAAATCCTACTGAGGGCCTGGGTGAAATGCCAGTGAAACTAAACTGCAAGTGCATGACCCACAGTAGTGGTGGACATGACGAAAACCGTGCTGACACCAGCACCCTGTCTGCTCCAAATGTTATGCCTTCTCTGGAGAGAGAACCCTACCAAAGGCCCTTGTGTTCCAGATGACCAAAGCATTATGAGAGTTAATCCTAGCATCCATGATTCTCCCATGGTGATGTAGGTCTTGAATGCGTTAAACAGCTCTAACTACAAAGACACAAAAGGGTTTAAATTAGTGGCTCCCACTCAGAAATACTGAGGATTTTTTGATGGAAACATCATCTTAATGCTTACCACTGGTAAAAAGGTTAATATGATAGAAAATAGAGAACAAAACAGCTTCATGTCAGTGTATTAACCCAGGATGCACTTGTTTCATGAACAAGATGTGGGGGGTTGGAACTAGATTATGTCTAAGGTCCTTTGCAACCCTAACCATTCTATGATTCTATGATTCCATGATTCCTGGTGCTGCCTCATCTCAAACAAGGTAGATTAGGTTAAGAAAAGGTACCAAGAAGTGCAGTAAGATCAAAAGAATTGAGAAGTTCCTGTACAATTAGTGAGGGTCAAATATTAATGAGGGTCAAATAACTTGAAGATACACTTATTGGTTGATGATACAGTAAGAGTGAAGAAGCAGCTATTATTTATCAGTTTTCATAATATGAAGAGCAGGGGGCATGCTGCTGAAATTTCAGACAGAAGATTTAAAATCAACAAAATGTAATGCTTCCTACATGTTATAAAGGTAAATTGTAGAACTTTTGCCAAAAAGTCTGTGGATACTAAAAGTTTAAGTGAGATTTTAAAGTGATTATGACAGTTCAGAAGGAAAAAAATGGGCATAATCTCCAGCCGAGGAAGTTCTTGAACAGCAGATTGCCAGAAGCTATAAAATTGCCTTAATCTTGTACTATTTTCCTAAATATCAATCAATCATTGTCAGATGCAAGCTTTAAGGCTAAATGAACCCAACACAACCATTGTTATATACTTATATAAATATAGTAGAAGTTGGCAAAAGGAAAAAAGTGGCAAAGTACTGAATAACAAACAAAATACTAGTTTTATGTAATTTTAACTCTTCATTATTTTTATCAAAAGCTATAAGCACTTCACTAAGCACTCACATGTGTCCCTTAGGTTCAAACGATGAAATTTATAAGCCTTAGTGAGAAAATAATAGAAATTTATTACATGTGAATGGGTGTGTGCAAAACTGTATAGGTACAAAGAAAAAGCTTTATAAAACTTTTGCATCTTTTATTTCAGTTTTCAGTAACAGGTTTTTAAGGAATATGCTTCTGGTGTTTTTAGTACACTATTTCTGGAAAATCCCATTTGCTGTTCAGTTTTTCCTTCAATATTCTACTAGGTATTGACTAAGCATGGCAAAACTTAATACATTTTCTCCTTGATCAAAGGACACGTGCTTCTTAGTATTGCTCACTTCATACAACCAAACAACAAAGATTTGTGCTACTGAAAGATGAGTTCTTTCATAGCAGAGCTTGCAGGCACTTTGCTAAAAATTAAGTCATTTTACAAGATGTTATACATCAAGATAGATATTTATATATCCATAATGTTATGAGAAAAAGAAACAAAACATTCTTTAACCTTTACAAGATGGAAGAAAAGACAATAGACTTTTTAGCTACTTGGATATAGCGTTTAGCTGAGAGTGAGGAACTATTGTCCAGTTCCCTGCTCCCAGGATTACTCCTGCCATTTAGCCAGTGGCTACTGAATATAAAGTGAATTTTTGAGGTGCAAAGCTCAGGATGATCTTTTCTGTGGCAAATTTACTCAACTACAGCTTTTTTTGTGTTTCTTTCAAGCCCCACAGGTATTGTACTCTTTCTTGAAAAGTAGTCTATCTTCAACAAAAGGAGTTTACAACTAGTTCCAAGAGTCATATGCAGCTAGACTCACTTGCAGTGTCACATCCTCACTGCCTACACAGGCACTAAACCTGGGCTTCTAAACCTTGCATGTTCCCATAGTCCTCATAAATGAGCAAGACCATCTTCCTGTAGTGGCCACAATGTACAAACTCGATGTTGATTAAAACTCCCTCCAAGGGCTCCAAAGATCTTGATACGTCTAATGTGTAAAACACATCATCAGTTTGGATCCCAGAGGGCTGAGGTGCCCCTTCTCTAGTTTCTGGATCTCAGATGGATTTAGACAAGATTATCTGTTAACAAATTTATCTTCATAGAAAAAAAATACTCTTTTGCTTTATTCACTATTTGCAGAAGGCTTGGACATAATGGTGAGTGTAACTTCTCCACTGTATTTTTAGCCCTTTCAGAAACCAAATGTTTTTGTTTTGTTTTGTTTTGTTTTTTTAAACTCTGGATTAATCACCAAGTCCAGGCTGTTATTCCATTGCCTGGATAAACCTGCACGAGGGAAAACAATGTGAGGTAGTTCACATTGTGGATGTTGGCAAACCTGTTGTGCTCCAACATTACTTTCAAGAACATTCAGTGAATTTCTACTGATTTGTTTACAAATCTGACTCCTGGTGGTCTGTTTTACTGTAACCTAAGTTCTATCTGTTTATGTAAGATCCCTTTTGGTTTAATATGCAAAATCCACAAATCCATTCTGAAATGAAATACCAGTATTGTAATGTCTAAGTACCTGTTTTACATTTATAAACAAATAAACTAACATCCAACTCCTGCTAATTACACAGGTTCAAGAAGCTGTAATGAATTCAGTATGTACTGAAATATTTTCCCTAAGCAATTAGCATCAACACAGCTAATGATTACAAATTTAGTACTTTTAGAGAACACAAAACATGCATTTTCAAGAAAAATAAAAACAAACCAGATCAAGAAGTTTTACAATAAATGAATATGTGACTTATTAATAAATATTTGATTTGGAGGGAACTGCTTTTTGTGTGTCATTGAACTGTCCTTGAAAAACCTTGAAAAACCTGATACATTTTGACACAATTAAAAAGATAAGTGCATTTCTTGAATTTTGTAAAAAAATATTCTGATTTTTTTCCCCAAATGTGACACAAATTTATGTTGGTCATATACTAAAGGAAAGCAATATTTTTATTGTTATACCTCCTGTTTGCTCTTTTACATTTCTAAGAGTAAATTAAAAGAATATTTAAGATTGGAAAGAAATATTTTTTCTGTAGTTTTTACATGCTGCAAACTCATAAAAGAAACTCTCACAGTTTGTCTGAATTTTAGGCTTTTCTCCAAAGTATTTGTGAAACTGCAAATCCATAAGGAAGATAAATTTCCGTTGTGCGTACTCTTCTGACAATTATAATAAATGTTACTGAATACACACAGACATCATGGTCACTTACTAAATCATTGAATCATAGAATCTTAAAATGGCTAGGGTTGGAAAGGACCTTAAAGATCATCTAGTTCCAACCCCCCTGCCATCGGCAGGGGCACCCTCCACCAGAACAGGTCACTCAAAACCTCA
>NW_010115498.1:16999-22869 GCF_000699245.1 Pterocles gutturalis
CTTTGAACACCTCCAGGGATGGGGCATCCACAACTTCCCTGGGCAACCTGTTCCAGCGTTTCACCACCCTCACTGTGAAAAATTTCTTCCTAATGTCTAGTCTAAATCTACCCTCCTTCAGCTTATACCCATTACCCCTTGTCCTATCACTACACTCCCTGATAAAGAGTGCCTCCCCATCTCTCCTGTAGGCCCTCTTCAGGTACTGGAAGGCTGCTATTAGGTCTCCTCGGAGCCTTCTTTTCTCCAGGCTGAACAACCCCAATTCTTTCAGCCTGTCCTCATAGGGGAGGTGCTCCAGCCCTCTTACCAATTTTGTGGCTCTCTCTCTGGGCTTTTTTATGTTGGGGGCCCCACATCTGAACACAGTACTCCAGGTAAGGTCTTACAAGAGCAGAGTAGAGGGGGAGAATCACTTCCTTCGACTCTGCTGCAGTATTGATACAACTCATACTCCTGGTTTCAAAGTCAATATAATTCCTATGACTCAGATATATGAATTGGAATGTGCCTATATTGTGGAACATAGGGGCAATTTCCAGAGTTAGAACTGTACGAAGGGAAGACTGAAGTGCATGCACTTCATCACTCTTCTCACTCTTGGTTCTGGAGAAACGGCGCATGAGATTATCAGATGGATAGGAACATGGTGCACTCCACTATAACCCCATTCTGAGCAACTGGAGGACCAGAAATTCCCAGCTAAGAGCTAAATTCAGATACAGACAGAGCCAGCAAATGGGATTTATGTTTAATTATCTTACAGAATACAAAACAAACTCGTCATAATCTGTCTTCTAATTTTAGGTGTACAAGGCACTTGTTTAGCATTCCATACCCAGTAAAGAAGGAAATATTTTTAAAAATATCAATTTTAATCTAATGAATCTAGTCTCCACAGAGTTACCCTGAGGTCAATGTAGATAGCTAGTCTTCCAGTTGGAGAAACCCAGTGGAAAGCCTCCATTTACTACTCAGGACAGTTAGGCCATCACTAGACCTTCTAAGAATCTTAAAAGTTTTGTGCATATCACTTATGTGTCTCTAGATATAGAACTGATATCGCAGTGTGGTGGCGCAAAAGTCATGCCCATCTTGTACTCAGAACTGATCTTGGCAGATAAATAAGAAGTATAACAATAATGCTTCTCCTTTATCTGTTTTACCTGATATATCTAGTATTCATGCTCTTAATGCATCTACAATAAACCTACAGCGGATAACTAGGTGCCAAATTGAGTTGCATCTGGCCCTGGTTTTTAAGAGGAGGAGTTATAACTAAAATAGAAAAATTTACATTGCAGCAGCTTAAACCTAGGACAAATAGGTATGCACACAAAGTAGTTGATCTTTAGTATTTTAAACACTTTCAATATATGTCTGACACTTTGATTGACTTGCGATCCACTGTGTGGTAGCACTGCTGAAGATATGAGTTTACCTATTTTCTATGAAATGGTGAATAAAACCATTCTTCTTTTAAAGGAAATCTAGAGAAAAAAAATACTGCTACCCAACCCTGTATAACCACACAATTGTTAAAACATTTATTTTAGAATCAGAAGACCTGAAAACTTAATTGTGGATCAGCAGAAAACGTTTTGCTTCAAACAACCCAAAATATCATCTTTTGTTTTCCTGTTATATAGCTCTTCAAATATTGTTTTCCTATTTAGTAAATAAAAAGCCATTTTAAAGTAAAATCTCAAAAGCTACCTTTACAGAAATGGAAAGACAAAGTCTTTTAGATGGTCTAAACTATTTTAATTTTGAAACTATTTCTTCCTTTTAGTTTTGACTTTTTTTTCATTCTTCACTTACATTCACAAATGGTTTGATGGGGTTTTTTTAAATTCCTTTATAATGGATGTATTGTTTTTTATAAAAGTGCTCAGCTATAATCCAGATCCATATTATGCCATATTCCTTGCAAGTATTTTAACCAAAGGGTTAGAAGCTATTAAAGAGGTGAGGTTTCTTATTGAAAACTTTCCATCTTGTTTAGAAAAAATAATGGATATTCAAGAGCCAAATATACTGAACAAGGAAGTTCTGATTGTCAATCTGGTAGTTCAGCTTGTAGGGGAGAGAGCTCATTTCCATGGAGCTATTTACGTGTTACATTTGAAAGAATTGGTTATAACTGCAAAGTAGTACTTGGTACTGTGGCAACATCTACACTAAAAAAGCATGTACTGCAGGGAGTGATCATTGGCCCCCAAGCCAGTAACAAGAAATTGGATCCCTCTGTAGAGGCCTGGACACATTCACATCATATATTTGGCTGTGATTTCCTGCTAGTTTTATGTGGCACGCATGTCATCTTGTTCAAAATTGTTATTATTTTATGTCTTTTGCCATTCCAAATGCTTGAAATAATTGGAAGACTGTTTTGAAGTTCAGCAAAGAGGCGTTTTTGCAGCAGGAAACTGCTGAGATGTGGCATGAGACATGGCATGCGCTGAGAACAGTGCTTTAGATTGCTTTCTGAGCAGTCTGGTGGGACAGTAGTGGAGGACTATGTACAGCAGAGGGTACCATGTCTACCCTTTCATCTATATTGCCTATAGGAAGCGATCCTTGGAATCTCAAAAATTACATATCCTTTTCAATTCTAAAGAAAGCTTGGAAACAAACATGCACGAAATTTAGGGGAGCAAGGACTTGAGGAACTGAGGAGCTAAGTTATCTGAAAGGAGAAAGGACATCTTCAGCAGATTATCAGATGTAGCAAGCACTGCCTGTCCTGAGAGTTTCACACAGGATGGTTGAAAACACCTACCTTCATGTTTGCTATTCCTTTGGCACCTAACCCTACACATTAAGACAGCCTTGTTCCAAGTTTGAATCAAGAACTAGCTCTTGCAACAGTGAGCATAATTCTTCAGTGTGAAACAAACCAAGCAATTTTTGGTGGGGACGTCTGAACGGAAGAAATAATCTCTTGCATAGTAGCAGCATATCATTTCAGCACTGAAGGTTTGCTGACGAACAGATAGACAGGGACTCTATAAGCAGGAGTCACCCAAAATTCATGCATAACAGAAACTGAACAGAATCTTCTTTTTTCCAGAATGAGTGTTTAGCCTTGTTTTTAGAATACTGCATCTATCTCTGTGACTGAGCCACAGAGAGTTCTGCCATGTTCCCCAGAAAAAAATATTAAGGCTTTGTTCTCAAAACTGTTTAAGTGCCTACCTAAATTCAAAGGGCATTAGACACCTAAACAAAATTTTAAAATGTGACAAAAATACTTCATTTTTGTACTTTGCAATGTGGGCACCTTCTGGCAGTGTACATACTGACCATCCAGTGAAGCCCTTGGGACTTCCTTCTAGCAGTGACTTCATCAGGAGGTCTTTCAACATAAGTATATACCATATACTTATACTGCATGTAAGCTAAACATTCAATGTCAATACCAAAAATAAAATACAGTAACTGCTTTTTAGCACCGCCTAAAGTTTGGCAACCCTTTCAGCCAAAGACTACATCTCTATGAGCTGAAATATTCTGAAGTAGGAAAAAAAAAGTAATTACTGTAGAATGAAAAGAGGATTTCCAACAGCCAGCTTGCCAATAGAAATAAAATACGCATCAGCATCCAAGCTCTTCTCAGTGATTTATTTAATCAACTAATTGAAAAGGCATAAAGCTGTCAAAGACAGATAATTGATCCTATAGTTCACAGTTCATAATTCTTTGCTTTCCCCCAGCCTTCCTTACACAATACCTCATGCACAGTACCATAGTGCTGCAAGATGTTGCTCAGGGCATTACAAAATTTGTATTTTAGAAGACTAGGCTTTTGGCATGAGTTAAAAGTTGTTTCTGCAGTCCTGAATGAAAGCAAGTAACTGCAGTTAAATGTACTAATGCAGGTAAATGTACCACCTAATTTGTTTTCTGAAAATCATAACAGTCTACTACGATGAATGACCCACTCTGTAACTGGGATGAAGTGACAGCACTGAGAATACCAAAAAGGAGCCTAAGCCCTGTGTGTGTCACTTGCATTTGTGTGTCACATGGCTTGTTTTGCATGTTGCTGTCTCTGAACTGAACTGTATGTTTTATAGCTTGATTGTTGGTTTGTTTTTTTGTTTTTTTGTTGTTTTTTTTTCTAATCAGCTTTTGAAATAACATGAGTTTATGGTTAGATTAAATGTTTTGGTAAAGATGTCAAAAGAGAAAAATAACATGAGAGTACATCAGTCAAAGGGAAAGGCTATTAGGTATAAATAGAAATATTTAGAATAAAGAAGTGAGAAAAAAACAAACCCTGAAGTTCTCATGTCTTGTCCCCTTAAACTGTAATCTTCAGCTCTGTAAAATTTTTGAAGGCATACACACTTACCCAATCTGAAAAGCAGAAGAAATCCAGCTGATGGAAAATAGGCGTTCTGGCTCTCTCTTTTACAAAAATAATTCTAAAGTGATTATTAGCTGGGGAAATCAGTAACGGCATGGAAGACAATCAGGTGCTGTTGACTCAGCACAAGTGACTGAATTATTAAGTATATCATACTGATGAGTCATGTCTCAAAAATGTGAAATTGGTTTGGAGGCACTTGAAAACATTCAAGAAAACATCCATGGAAACATCAGAAGAAAAGGGAAAGAAAATGGAAACACTTGATTTAAATGACACAAGACTTTTGCATTATCATCTAAAGCTTAGTAAAAAGCAGACGAGTGAGCCCATGATGTTAGAAAGAAAAACGACATTTTTGGTTTTAAAAAACTTAAAATGCCTCCACAGCAACAAAAACTATATTTGGTGCTGTTATTTTTACTTTCTAGAGAGAAATATACAATGTCAGGACAATACAGACTGAACCTATGGTCAAGAAAAGGATTCTTTCTTTGGGGTATAAAAGGAAAACTCTAAATAATGTTTTACATTGTGTCCCTTTCTCCTTGGCCTTTTCTTCTGTCATATCCAGGAGACACAGTTAAAAGGGGGTTTTTTTTGTTTTATTTTTAAAGAGTTTTTCCAAAATCCAAATATTCTTGGTGGGGGACTGGTGTCCCCTCATACCTTAAACATCCTTTCTCTAATACTAGCCCCAGTAGTGAACACCTTTAATACTAGTTTGGAGATTAATTCTTCAGAATGCCTGAGGTGGAAATAATTTGCCAATTATGAATAATATGTTTTGATTCAGAGTTTCAGAGAATACTATTATTTTTACTCAAAGAATAAGGTAAAATAAACTATAAAGGAATTAAACAAAAATGCATACTTTTCAACATACTTGCCAAGTACAAGGTCTTTTATTCTGGCACATCACTTCCCTGGAACCCCTTTAAAACCTACTTATGCTCTGGCCTTCTCTGCTTTATTATGCCCCTGGGATATGCAGCTTTCCTTCATCCTTAGTTGCAGAAGAAGACTAAAGCAGATCAAACAACTTAGTTGCTTTCCTTTTTATAACTTTCTGCCTGCTCTGCCTGGTGAATCCCTGATCAGCACTACAAGATGTTCTCTGATCCTTTCCAAATGACTTTATTGCCAAGGTGACAAAACAATTCTCCTCTGTAGGAGTTAAGTTATTGTCGGAGCAGTTACATTTCAGTGATACATTTTAAGCCTGTAAAACTACTGTTCACCCTGGATCAGAACTCTTTACAAATTTTAGTTAAGTTTCAGGCTAAACTACTGCAGGAAGGCAATGATTGTCTTTACAGTAAAAATAAACAGAACACGGTTTCAAAACTGAAATCTGCACACTGTGCAGACAATGCCCTTAAACTATTATGCTGAGTAAAAGCATGGTCTTAAGGTGAGGGGTTTATTTTCAGTCATTGTTTCAGCACAAGGTCTTGGGCAAATACTACATTAGAATCACAGAATCACAGAATCACAG
>NW_010115499.1:0-2525 GCF_000699245.1 Pterocles gutturalis
GGAGCGGGCAGCCGTGGGGAAATCCTGGTGTTGCAGAGAAGAATTGAAAGAAACTGGTGGGTGGCGAGAGGCAGGAACGGAGACGCTCCGCTGAGAAAGGAGTGAAAGCAGAGACAAACTCCGAGAGGAAACAAAGTAATAAAGAAAAGGGGAAGAGAGGAGAGAAAGTGATTCCTCCGAGAAAGAAGAAATTGAAGGAGACGGAATAACGAAGGACTCCACTGATGAGAGAGAGGAGTTGAAAGACATCCCCCCCGAGAGACACCAGAGGCTGACTCTAAAACTCTCTCTCTCTCTCTCTCTTTGTCACACCACAAGGATTTGATGCCCCTCAGCCTGTTCACTTCTGTGTGTTCATGTTTCCCACAGGTTTCTCTTCCCCCAACCCCCAAGCTGCCGCCCAGGAGGTCAGACCTGCCACTGATGGTAATAGCAGCAGCAGCTCCTCCTGCAAGAAGAGAAAGTTAAATAATAGCAGCAACAGCAATTCTGAAAGAGAAGAATTTGATTCCATTTCTTCCTGCGCCTCTTCTCCTTCCAAAAGCACCTCATCATCTTCTTCTGTCATCACCACCTCCTCGTGCTCCTCCTCAGGGGTTGCCTCCTCTAACCATCACCTCCAGAAGAAGCTGCGCTTTGAGGACTCCGTGGACTTTATTGGACTCGATGTGAAGATGGCTGAAGAGTCGTCTTCCTCCTCCTCTCCTGCTGCTTCTTCTCAACAGCAACACCAACAACAGCTCAAAAATAAAAGCCTTTTAATTTCGCCAGTGGCTGTGGGGCACCATGCAAATGGCCTGACCAAAGCTGCCTCTCCCGTTCCCAGTTTCACCAACAGTAAACCTGGCTCTGCTAAGAAATTAGTGATCAAGAACTTTAAAGGTAACAGGCCATAATTTGTCTCAACCTATGGGGAGTTGACGCTCAACTTTGTGTTTTGTTTTCAACATGAAAACCGGTTGGCTTTCAAATAGCTCCAAGTTTTACAGGAAGTGCTTTTCTGTGGTGAACACTTCTATACTTATGTAAAGGGAGAATAATGTTTTATGATGCATACTTGCCCAGTCATGTGCACATCCTGAGCTACACTTCGCTGCTTGGGACTAGCTTTCAGACTCCTTTCACTTTGTCTCTTGAGAAGGCCTTAACTTGTACATTAGACAAAAGGTTTTACTACATAAGTGTGTAAATCACCTTTGTTAAAACTTTTAATGCTTGATATCTCTTTTCTAGTAATTCAGATTCAGAGCTTAGTACATATTTTAGCCCTGTTTATGATAATGATAAGTCTTTGCACAGTGTGTTTTTTTTAAATTGGGCCTGAATCTATATGTCTTGCCTCTGTCCATGTTGTCTGTTTATAGGTTAATCTGCCTGTGCTTAGTTTTAAATGTTGAAACTAAGGTGATTATCAGGCTATTGTGGTGGATTTCCTTTCTGGTTTCCCCGCTTGCCTTTAAAGTAGGTAGTTCAGATTTTTGCTGAGTGTTTTCCTTGTAATATCTTTGCTGTAATTTTGGTTACTTAACTCTTTAATGTCTTTTCTCTGCCTTAGTGTACTCTCACTTTACAAGCGTACAGTATTTTATAAATTCTCTCAAAAACATGGATTTGAGATTCTTGAGA
The DNA here is from genome assembly GCF_000699245.1 of Pterocles gutturalis. Lineage (NCBI taxonomy): Eukaryota > Metazoa > Chordata > Aves > Pterocliformes > Pteroclidae > Pterocles > Pterocles gutturalis. The sequence goes on from NW_010115499.1 coordinate 1,627, forward strand.
ATGGTAGAGAACAACTGAAGCAGAGAAATGAAACTTTTCTGATGTGATGCTGCTTCATTTTCTAGTAAACAAAAATACAAGGGGTTGTAGGCAGAAAGCTGAGATAAATTTCTGACATTTTTTCATCTATAAAGATGGGGAATAGTTGGCTTTTCATATTTTCTTCCTCCTGCTGTCTTCTAAAATGGTCCAATAGCTTGCTTTCTTGGCTTGTTTTTCTTTTTCCCCGTGTGTTGGGGGGGCGGGTAGAAGATATTACTGACATTACAGTTAATTTCTAAATACATAATTAAGACATGTTTTGTAGATACATCGCAGAAGGTAAGGATTAGGATTATTCTAGCCACTGAAACATTTTACAGCAATTCATGATCACAGTGTAACTTTTTGCTTTAAGGTCCTCCTAATTCTCAAAAATGTTCTCCGCCCATCATGTCATCGTCATCTAGTTACACTGATTATTTTTAAATTTATACTTATGATGCAGGATAGTGAGAAATAAATGCCACTTTTCTGTTGTTTGTATACTGTTATCTTTAAGGGAAGTCAACTTTTCATGTTTAAAATATTTGTTAAATGTCATGGATTGCATCGTGCTGCGATCATCATTGCTTATGAATTGGTATTTGAATCATTTGCTTAAAAAGGATGTCTCGAGAATCTGGCAGCTCTACTTTTTATTTACTCTCAGATGCTAAACTGAATAATAAGATCATTGTCTTTATTTTAGTGTGATAGTATAACATCCTTTACAACTTAAATAACTTTCTGAGATCCAGAATCTTGGTATTTGTTGCTGAGTAGCTTCCTCATTAATTGCTATTGAAAATAAGCAACTTGTAGTTAGTTGCATCTCTAGATTCTTACAATACAGCCAATGTTGGAATATTGCTGATATT
>NW_010115499.1:2542-33227 GCF_000699245.1 Pterocles gutturalis
AAAAATTACTTCTCTCTTTGATATTTCTAGAGAAATCATAAAGCTTTACAATATCTTTTTTTACTTTTAGGTATGTAGAAATTAATTCTAATAGCGTAGAAACTCTGGGCCAATTTCACCTTTTGGTGCCATGGATGTGCATGTGTCTTCTTCCCTGAATTTTTCTCCTCCTTCCTTCTCCATTTGGGAACATGCTTATTAGAACAAAACTGATCATTTTAGTTACTTATGAGAACACACAGAATTTTAAAATAGTCGAGGTATATTTCCAACTGTTAATACAGAATGGAATGAATGAACAGTAAATTTTTAAAAAATAAGCTATACACTATTATCTATCTTTTAATCCATTATTTTTGGCTTATATGTTAACTTTCTTTTAGCTGTGCTGTTCTGGTAGTGAAAAAATGTGATGTAGATATTTCTTGCTGGTTTTTTGGTTTAGCCTTTTATCCCTTTTTGAGCTTCTCAGACACAGTATTGTGATTTTTATAAATCACACATACTGTTTGGGCTACAGATGCTGTGATGTGTATGTGAGGAGCAATACTGAGTTTTTCCAATGCATTACTCTTTCAGATGTAAATAAGTTACAGCTTTTATACAAATGCTTTCTTTTCATGGAACTATAAATTAAAATCTAGAGCATCAGCCCATACGTCTTTCCCCTCAGAGCTACATTTTTCATTTCTGTAAAAGGTAAAATGTTGTGCTTTTTCTAACTACTTTCTCAAACTCTATGTAATTTCTTTTAAAGATAAACCCAAATTGCCTGAAAACTACACAGATGAAACCTGGCAAAAACTGAAAGAAGCTGTAGAAGCTATCCAGAACAGTACTTCAATTAAATACAATTTAGAGGAGCTCTATCAGGTAAGTGCTTTAAGCCCAAGTGATGGGGTGGGGCTTTTTGGTTTGTTGTACACTTTTGATACAGTGGTAAGAATATGACATTTTGCTTGATAATGGTTTTTGTAATTGAAGAACTTCTCATCAAATAGTTTCTCAAATTTTAAAATCACCAGTAAAAATTACACAAGACTTAACATTAAACTTGGAAATTTTTTAACTTGCCATGACATAATCCAAGGTATGGTTTCCCTTGCAACAGTTCACAAGAATTAAATAAGGCAAAGAGCTGTATTCCCTTTACTGTTTTGGGGTTTATGGTGTGTAGCTGCTAAAGGAGAAATGTGAAATCCTAAAACATTGGTGTTTAGGTAAGAAAAAGATGATTTGTATTAAAATATAATCTTTTTCCTGAAGAAAGTATCTGTTCATGATTGTGGATCGTAAATCATTTAAAAACTGAAACCTTGTATTTGACTTCTTAGAAGTTAATAGAATATAATTTTTCTTCATGAATTGCATTATTTTGGTTTGATTGTAAATTTTTTTTTTATTCAGCATTCTGTATATTCTAACAACTGTGAATCAAAATTTATTGCCAGCAACAGCTCTGATTGTTTTGCCCTGAATGTTTTAGGAAGTGATCAGACTTGAAATGCTTTTCCTAGCTTTTTTTGTAAGCTCCACTTCTGCTTTTTCAGCTGAATGTGTTAGTGTTGTGGTTTAACCCCAGCTGGCAATAAGCACCACACAGCCACTTGCTTCCTCCCTCACGGCGGGACGGGGGAGAGAATCAGAAGGGTAAAAGTGAGAAAACACGCGGGTTGAGATAAAGACAGTTTAATAGGTAAAGCAAAACAAGGAATTCATTCACCACTTCCCATGGGCAGGCAGGTGTTCAGCCATCCCCAGGAAAGCAGGGCTCCATCACGTGTAATGGTTACTTGGGAAGACAAATGCCATCACTCTGAACATCCCCCCTCTTCCTTCCCCAGCTGTATAAGCTGAGCATGATGTCATATGGTATGGCATATCCCTTCAGTCAGTTGGGGTCAGCTGTCCCAGCTGTGTCCCCTCCCAGCTCCTTGTCACCCCCAGCCTGCTCGCTGGTGGGGTGAGGAGCAGAAAAGGCCTTGGCGCTGTGTGAGCCCTGCTCAGCAATAACTGACACATCCCTGTGTCACCAACACTGTTCCCAGCACAAACCCAAACACAGCCCCACACCAGCTCCTGTGGAGAAAATTAACTCTGTCCCAGCCCAAACCAGCACAGTTAGGGAGACTTCTTCCCCTCCTCATCTTTTCCATACTAACATCGTGGTACTTGTGATTTTAGTGGCGTAGCAACAGTACTGCTTTATCTATGTATTAAGAGGCACTTAGACATTTTACTTTACTTTTAGAGCCTTTATGATCTGGTTGTTTGATTTGTTCCTCTGTGTGTATATAGCCTTCCCTCCGTCTATTCTCTCCAGTATCTCTTCTTCCCCTGCCCTCCCCTTTTCAATAAAAGTTGCAACTGGATATGACTGATTTCTGTGAAAAGTTGGGGAGCAAAATCCTGTTTGTACAAGGTTTGGGGACAGATTTAGGGAGGGATAAATTGCCATTCCTAGTGGAACCAAGAAGCTCATAGGCCAAGTTGTTCAGTCTGGTGCATTTTTAAGCTCATTATAGTATTTTATAATGTTCAGTTAATCTAAAAATAGCTTTTTTAACAGTTTGTCAGGGTAATATATAGTATTGTTAAAGTAACAATAGTATTGTTACTTTTGCAAAACTTGGTGAAACTAAAAACAAATTAAAACTCATTGTATTGGCTGGTATTGTAAATTATTTACTCTAGACAGAACAACAGACCAAATAACTGTTAATTAAATACCTGAAGGATATCCAAAATAGCTTAAAAATACAAGTTCTATTGAAAGCCTTGCTTCTGCTTCACAGATATCACTTAGGTTTCTGCTCAGTTTTACTACAGGCTTAATTTAATGTTACTTGTTCTCAGAAAACCAAATATATGCTTTTTTCTTTTAAATCTGGATTTTAACATTGTAATAACCTAGATACTTTTCAATGAAACAGGGTGCAATCAAGTACAATAATTTTTTTAATAAATCTAAAAATAAATGTCTTGAATTAAAAATAGGAATCACTAGTGTTTTTAAATGCTAACTAGACTAATGTCATTTCTGAACAGCTGCTTGGTAAATGGATCTGACGCCAAATATGCCTTGGCAGACACCATTATCCAAGCATAGAAGGGAATTGCAAAAGAGTCTGCAAAAGTTCTGCAGCACACCTCAAAATAAGATACTACTTTTTTTGATGGCATTAAACTTACTGAGTTTGGTTTAACTCTTCCCTGTGTTAGAAAATCCCACTGAGCAAACTTTTTTGGGCTATATTTCTTTGTGGAACACTAGCTTCATACTTGCTTTGTTCCTCCCCAGCAAGACCCATGATACATATCTTTGAGTAGCGCTACAGAATTGAAAGCTGCTTTATTAGAATAATTGTCCTTAAATTAGTATCAGAAAATAGAGATCCAGATCTTTGGTACCAGATCCCTAGCTAATTTTTTTTTTAATCATTCACAGAGTTAAGTCCTGGAAAATTCTGATTTTTCTCTCATCAGAGCTGTGTTCAGTTCTTCTTCCTACTTTTCCCTAGCACACAAGCCAAGTGAATGCTGCAATTAAAAAAAAAAAAAAAACACCCACAAACAAAGAAAAAAACCCCTCCAACAAAAAAACCCACCAAACCGAAAACAAAACACAAAAAAAGGAACCAGAATATATGTTAGACAAAGGAAATATAATGTACTGCCTTTGGATGTTCTGACCATCTTCAGGGCACAGATTCCCTGATCAGAAAGTTTTATTCCACTAATTCAGAACAAGATAATTTTGTGAACTAGAGCCCCTAAAGGTGTTGGGAATTTTTTATTTATTGCAATTATTCTTGTGTAACACCAGTAATAAAATTTGCAAAGCTTAATATTGTAGTAGTGGTGTTATGCTCCACAGAGCAAATCTTAATAAAAGGTTTTGTATTCATGTGCTTAGAAAGTTTAATCTCTTTAAAAAAAAAAGCCAATTGGACAGAATTCCCAAATTAAAATGAAGACATTTCTGTAGATGTCATCAATGAAGGTGCAGAAGTCTTGCGCTTAATGTTCAAACACTCAATACTAGTAGATGTGTATTTAACACTTTGGAATTTCTGATGGATAAATGCAAAAGCACGGCTTTTTATGAACACTACATAAAAGTAAATCTATATTGATACATGTTAATTTACTTCACTAAGAGTTAATGGTATGCATTTGTCCATCTACAGTGCAGAGGCTAATTCTTGCAAGGGTTTGGAGCAGCATGGTTAAGTAGTACTTGTGTTGGTAAGCGGCAGTGGTGAACATGCTGGTAGTGAGATGGATGAACTGACCAAAACACAGCAAAAATGTCAGCTGGTGTCCTAGGCTGGTAGGTAGAAGCGAGAGTAACTGAGGTTATGCAGGTTACTAGCAAGTTCTATTTAAAACATGCATCTTCGCATGGCTTCTCCAAAGTAAGTGGGAGAAAAGAAGAAATCCATTTATTGGGTCTAATCAGGCTCTTCGAGCTTAGTGTTTTCCATCCCCTTTTCTTCTGAAATCAAAGCAGCGGTTATTTCCTGTTCTGCTGCAGTTTCATGTGGAGCCTGACCCCGTGGGTACAATAGCAGACTAGCGTTGAGCAGCATCCATAATGTACTCTGAACAGTGAACTGTGGAGTATGTTTTCCTGTGACATTGAATTTGTTTCAGGTTTCTTAAGCATTAAGGCCGAGAGTTGAATTTGTTGCTCTTTCCAAGTATTAAGATATGTACACTTCCGTGATAATTCTGGCTTTCCTAATACTCATTGTTCACTCCTGGTTTGGTCTTAATTGATACACTCACTCTCTTGCTGTATTCTGTTTGTTTCTCATAGTAAGCTTATGTAGGTTTGGTTTTCTTTTGTTGTTGTTGTGTGGGATGGTTTTGTTGTGGGATTTTGGTTTTTGTGGTGTTTGGGGTTTTTTTTGAGGTTTTTTTTCCCCATTTTTTAAGTCCTCTGTCTTAGAGCCAGTATTAGCTATAGTGCATTTGTTCTAGAAGTTGTTTACTGTTGATACAGAGAATGATTGCTGTTGATATTCTAGGATAAACTCAGGAACTCCTTGTTTAGCTGTTTTGATTGTTGCTGTGCTTTTAGTGGTGGCTGCTTACTGTTTGCTGGTGGCTCCTCTTTGGACTGTTTGGAAATACTCTGGGAGACTTCGGTGTAACGGAGGAGGTCTCTGTATACTTCTGAACTACCCCATCTGTGCGTGGTTGCCTGTGGTTGCTGGGGAACAAACTTGATCTTCCTGTCTTTTTTTTCCTAGGAGTTGGTTGTACTGGCAACTGAAATATTTTCTGTTAGAAAAATAAAATTGAGAGGCATTAGTTGAAAATCAGATATACCTCTCTTCTCTGTCTTCTACAGATGTTTTACAGAATAATCACATATTGTGTCTTTCACCAGTCCTCAAAGAGTTAAAAGTTACTCCTTTGCTTTCCAAATCTGGGCAATTGGTATAAATTTTGAAAAAGTCTTATGGACTTAAGAATGCTTGTTTGCATGATCAATCTCCAGGGCATGCCCCCATTAAACGTTTTGCTTCTTGCTGTGAAGCACAGCAACAATTCTTTTAGTACGTGATTATGATCTAGAAACATCTGGAAAGTAGCCATACTACTGAAAAGTGTTCAGGATTATAACTAAACTTACTCAGGGAAGGGTTTGATGAGTAGATATACGTATTTTTTATCTATATCTGTACTTTTGGAGATGAGGGAAGCGTAATCAAGGAAAGGACTGCAAAAGGAACTAACACTAGCAGTGCCTTTGTACTAATACCAGCGTGACTCGCAGAGCACAGCACTTAATAACAATTAAGGCCTTAAGTGTCTGCTTTGAAGTATGAAACCCAGCAAGCTGCTGGAACATATTAAACTAACATCCTTGTTCTTCGAGATGCAAGTCCTGCAGTTCCTTATGAGATAGTGGTACTCAAATTAATAAACTGTAAGCTCTTCAGGGCACGGCCTCCTTTGTCTCGTATTACCATTATGGTGCCATATATAGTGCCATGGCTCACTGGTGGTTTGAATGCAGCTGTTGGCTGTGTTACAGTTTAAAGCTGGTAGATTCTTGGGTGAGAGGCAGAATTCCATGGTTGTTTTGTTTTTTTCTTTGCTTGTAAAACCACATAGAAGAATGCAAACAGATTTCTTAGTATCTGTTTCTCTTCACTTCAGGCTGTTGAAAATCTCTGCTCCTACAAGATTTCTGCAAACTTGTACAAACAATTGAGACAGATCTGTGAAGACCATATTAAAGCACAAATTCACCAATTCAGAGAATATCCTTTTTTTTAGCTGTCAACAAGCCAAAACATTTTTACCTTCCAGTATGTGGTGATGGATTTCTTTAACTAGTTTGTGATATAAGGCCATGGTAATCTGAAGTCCTAGTTTTTGGGTAATTGTGTCCGTTTTAATGTTTTGTGGGACCTCAGAGAACACTACTAGTTCCATTATGTCTGTAACCATTTGAAAATTTTGTGAGAAAGTTTCATTTATATTTATGAAACACTTTGACATCTTACAAAAGCTCATATTAGACTTACAGCAAGGCTTTAAAAGGCTGTATTGGCTGTATCACTTCAGCCTTTTTTAGTATGCTGATCTTGCTATGCTCAGGTAAAGAGAAAAGTCTTCCAGTAGATAGTTCTTGTTTTCCTTTTAAAGTGATAATGGTTCTGAGGATCAGGATGTTTTATTTTCTAAAGTTCTGAGCTGTGCATCATATTGAGATCCTGTTAAGTGGGTATTAATTAGTACCAGAACTATGCAGTGATCTGAATACAAGTTAAATTTCAAGAACGAAATTTATCTCTTAAGACTATCTCTTAACTGAGCTGAAATTACAGTATCTGTGTAGTGGTGGGCTCTTACATGTATTGTGGATTGTTGGTTTTTGAGGTATGGGGATATGTCTGTTCTGCTCCCCAGGGATGGGGATTAGACAATATTCAAAAGTATTTAGGTAATTTTATTTTTAGTCATTCAAATAATTTTGATTTCTCATTATTAACACAAGGAGCCTCATTAAAAATAAAAATAAACATGTTGCAAGAAGTTAATTTGTTCTTTTTGGTAGTAGGTGAGTTTGTTGTGCTCTCTGTTAAGTGTCTTTAAAAAAAAAATGTTGGTTCATTTCATTGCTAACACTACCTATTAATCAGAATTTTCTTAATGATTTCTTCATGGATTCATTGGATAGTGTCCTTTTTCTAAAGAAAATAGACAAATGTTGGCAAGATCACTGCAGACAAATGGTAAGTTTTTTGTCTTTTTAAAGAAAAGTGGTTGCCTAGTCAGCCTATGTTTTGCTTAACTTTGTTCATTTACAAACTTACAGTGCTTCTGGAATGTTGTCTTAAATTTATATAAGGCTTCTTCATGAAATACAACTGTATCTAGTTTGTTAGAAATTGAGCCTTGAAAATTCTTATCTGTAGTGTGTTTCTTGACACATTGGTCAGATCTTGAACACACATGCCCCCCCTCCCCCCAACTCCTAGCTGTTGTTTCTATGCAGACCTTTTTCCTTTTATACCTATTACAAAAGGACCTCTTATTTTATACAGAAGGATACTAAATGTCGCACTTATCATCTCACCAAGACTGGTAGAATATTTTAAACAAATCAACACTGTCTAAGAAAGCATTGCCTGAGACTTGTTAGGGGGATTTTTTTGTTGTTGTTGTTGAATCTCATTTATGTTGCTCTTCAAGAACAAAATGATATGGCTTTTTTATTCCTTCTCATAACAGATTATGATTAGAAGTATCTTCCTGTTCTTGGATCGAACTTACGTACTTCAGAATTCAATGCTGCCATCTATTTGGTAAGGGCACAAAAAATAAAATTATTTAAATTATCGTATATATATTTTGCTGGTTTTCAGGATTTTTTTTTAAATATAAACTTTATAGTGACCTGTAAGTTAGATGGTGAATGCATACATGCTTATTGCAGAGGGAGATTTCACTTTTAATGTATTTGCCATGAATTACAATATTCTTCTAGAATAGCTGTGATAGCAAATTTCAGCTAAGTATATATCAACCTCCAGTTTGCACAGTAAAAGAAAAGGGCCTGTCCAACAACTGAAGTGCGAGGGTTTGGGTTGCCCAGTTACTGGCTTTAACATACATAGTATTCAAATTTCTATAAGTATTTTTGAAGGAAAAAGCTACCTAAAATAAGAGCAAGTTACTCTCTTTTGGACTTCAACCTCCCTTCCCTCAGTATTTTAATAATCAGCAAATGTCCTAAAGTGCCTTTGGCACGACCTGAATTACTTTGCCAGAGATGGAAGGAGTGGTGGATGGAGGGCCTGGCTTTTCCTAAAAGAGTCCAGACCCACAGTTTCAAATTAACGGAAGGTTTTAAATGGGATGCCCAAAGCAGAGATCCTTGTCTTTCACATCACTGAGTTCTTGTAAGCTCTGCCTGAGAATTAGATTACATGGGACCCAGGATGACTTTATCCTTTTCTCGTGGAGGCTGCTGTTCATTCAGTTTCCATCATCTGGTCAACCAAGTGAAAAATAAAGATGCTGCGGAAGTTATCTGGTTATTTAGGAAAAAATATGTGCTTTGGTCTTTCAAATCTGTAGCTTACTGTTGATGCTTTGTCGTGGTTTATTTTAATGTTTGTGTTTGTTCATCTTGACTGATTTGGGGGCACAGGAATGAAGAATTTAAAGAATGCTAGTATTTACTGGCCTCTTTGATCTAGATCACATTTTATTAATAGAGAATTTTTGAGGTTGATTCTTGCACAATTTATTGAACAGTCTTTATTTTCTTGTTAGGGATATGGGGCTAGAATTGTTCAGAACTCATATAATCAGTGATCAGAAGGTTCAGAACAAAACTATTGATGGCATTCTCCTGCTGATTGAGAGGGAAAGAAATGGTGAGGCTATTGATAGGAGTTTACTGCGAAGCCTTCTGAGCATGCTTTCTGACTTGCAGGTGGGTAAACTTGTCTCATCTTTAAACCAATAAACGGCTCAGATTCTTATTTAGTGCTCAGTCAGCTTTACCCTGGACTGCTATTGTGTTGTCTCCCTAGATTTATCAAGACTCTTTCGAACATAGATTCTTGGAAGAGACTAATCGCCTGTATGCAGCAGAGGGACAGAGGCTTATGCAGGAACGAGAGGTATTTTGGACATTTAACAATATTTGTTATGCCTAATGACAAAGCATTTGTAACAGAGTGGAACCATTTTGCTGCCTTAGCCAGCGTACAGGGCAATAATGTGACCTTTATGTTTTATAGTACTCTGAAAAAGCAAATTCACGTGCAGTTGCCTTCAGTCACAGTGCTAATGATTTCTGCTTAAAACTGGAGCTACTGCTACTGTCAGACCAGTATTGTCTTTTTTTTTTTTTCCCCACCTTTTCGGGTTTTTTTAAAACCTACAAAACTGCTCTGGCATTTTCAGGTTCCAGAATATCTTCACCATGTCAACAAGCGCTTGGAAGAAGAAGCAGACAGGATAATCACTTATTTAGATCAGAGCACACAGTAAGTGCAATCTCTTTTTGCTTGGCAGTGTTGGTTATTTGGTTCTTCTTCTGTTGAGGGCCATCTAATAGCTACGATTCATTTCACTTATTGACTGACCATCAAATGCTTCCCTTCCCACAATTCCTTGTGTACAATGAAGCACTGTCTTGGCTCACACAGCTAATATCCTTTTCTTTTAAGCCACTAGACATTCTCCTAAGAAAAAGCCACAGCTTAGAGAAAATGTAGGTTATTAATATAACAAAACTCTTCAAGCAAGTGGTAGCAACTTCTTCAAGAGCAAGTACAGAGGATCTTTCTAAGAGGAAGGTGTTTTATTGCTACCATCATACATTTTTATTTCCTTCCTCCTTCAGCTATTAAAAATATTCCACTTGTTTAGTGGTTTCCTTCTTCCACACCATTACTAGTGGCCAACTCCGTATTTTGTTTTAAAACCTCTTGTGAGGTGTGTTTTTTCTTCTCCTCGGTTTGTCTCCCAAGACATTAATCTCCTCCCACAAAGCAAGAGAAGGTGTATTCTTTGAGAAACTTTTGTCCAGTTTCTTCACTGATGGAACCATTGTCCAGCTGCCTAGAGGTCATGTACAACAGGCTTATTGTGTGAATTAAACCCTCAGTCAGTCAACAGAAAAAAAGATTGCTTACTGGGGAGGAAAAAGGATAAATACATGTATAATCATTTTAGGTCCTTGCCACAGATAATTAGAGCACTCCCAGTGACAGGTGTAGTTAACATAATGTCAGAAAAAGGATTTAAAACTGTCAGTAATGGAAAAAGGAAAAGTAATTCTAAACGTTTTTTCTATAGGAAGCCACTAATTGCTACTGTAGAAAAGCAACTTCTAGGTGAACATTTAACAGCCATTCTTCAGAAAGGTAATCTTTCTTCTTTATAGAAATGTTTCTAATTACTGCTTCGGGGCTTTCAATTCCTGTGCTGAAAAAGAAAGTGACAGATTCAGGTGCTGGGGGAGGATGCAAGCTACATCGTTCTTTAACGCCCTTTGCTACTCAGTTCATGAAATAGCATTGACCATTTTGCAAGAGGGCAAGTGCCATTCTCCTTGTCAGAGGTAAGGAGACGCAATGCTGTCTTCAGACAAAACAAAAGGAAAATTGGAATAGGGGACTCTTGATTTCAGTATGTTAAATAGCATTTTGAAGATCGGAGCTAAAGGAGTAGCCTTTGAATTATGGCCATACCAGAATGGGAAGACCTTAATTACTTGCTGTTCATAAAAAGCCTCATGTTTTAAAAATTCAGTACAATTTGAGCAATGAAGTACATTGCCTGAGTTCAGCAATAGTCTCTGAAGTCAAGTGACCCTCTTGCTCTGAGGGGTAGTCTGGAAACAGATAGGAGTGCAGCAAGAGCTGAATAATAAAAGATACCTATCAAGTCCTTAGTAGACAGATTCTGGATGAAACAGGAATGTGAGCATCTTCCTGCAGATCTATAACAGACTCTTTATTGAGAGGAGTATCAAGTTTGCAGTATTTACCCATTTACTTTCTTAGAGCCTTGCTGTGGAGCATCAGATGTTCTCTGCCAAAAAGTTAAAAAGTGAAGATATTTCTTGAAGCTGCTTGCCTTCAAACATCTGTAGAATTTATTTTACAGCTGGATTGGGGCTCAGAGCTCTGTCTTGCCAAGGAACCTTTCCTACAGATCAATAGAGCATAAACTTTTCAAATCTTTAGGGAATAGTAAAGCAGAAGTAAGCAAAGGTGTTGTGATAAGTATGTTATGTGAAGTTCACATAGTCAAAGATATCTAGTGTGATAACAAGGTTTTTAATGTTTGAGACAGTTCAGGTAGCTGTTCTGTGTTTCACTGTTAAATTAGGTAGCTTAAAAAAAATTAAAAAAAACCACACCACTAATTGCTTGATAAAAATTATTAGCTTTGAAGAGGTCTTTTACTGTAATAATATGCTGCACTTTCTTTGGATTACTCTGGTTTTAATTTCTATTGGAATTCTCTGATTTGCAGGTTTAAACCACCTTCTCGATGAAAACCGAATTCAAGACCTGTCTCTTCTGTATCAGTTGTTCAGTCGTGTGAGAGGCGGAGTACAGGTTCTCTTGCAACACTGGATTGAGTACATAAAGGTACTGTTTCTAGAACTCTGGAATTCAGTGGGCTTTACACAGAGATATTTGAGTCATCTCAAGTTTATAAACTATTGCATTTTTGTAAGAAAAAGTACTTTCTTATAAACATATATTTAATGGACAGCTTTTGAAACTGTACTAGGAAAAAGACAGTCAGTGTTCCAGCCCTATCAAAGAAAATATGGAACATTCAGTTGAATTATTGAATTCCAAATGATTTTGGAGTTTTTGTCTTGCTTATAGCTAGCTGTATGGGACAAGCATATTTCTCCAGTAGACATTTTCATAATGGCAAAACATTTCTGTCTTCTCCCTGCTAAAATTTCTTGTCAGAGTGGTGGCTTAAGTTACCAACCAACTGAAGTTCAAAAAGCACTTGCATGTCACTTAAGATGTTTTCATCATTAAGATGTTTCAACAGTGCAGATGTTGTCACCGAAAGTATGCCTGCTGTGAAAGAAAGCTTTGTGATGGCAGAGGAGTACTGTTAAATAAAATTGAGTTTAGTGGGAGCTTCACCTGTGTGAAAACCTGAGGATCTAGATGTTTAAAAAGAGTGTGTTAATTTTGTCATGCTTAAGTTTATTTCTTCAAACAGAAGTTCTGAATCTGTTCACTTGTTCAATCCTTGGTTTTGAATAAACATACAAGGTCTAGGAATGATTACATAGTAAATACTTCATGATGCTATCACTTCTGTTGTGTTAGTGGAATGAATATGAATACCAGAAACAAGACATTACAAAGATAACTTGGGCTTTTTGAAGTCTTGTCATTTAAAGTAATTATTCAGGCTAATTGAAATATATGTTTCATTTTACAGGCATTTGGTAGCACCATAGTAATTAATCCAGAAAAAGACAAAACCATGGTCCAAGAGCTACTTGATTTTAAAGACAAAGTTGACCATATTATTGATGTTTGCTTTCTCAAGAATGAAAAGTTTGTAAATGCCATGAAAGAAGCCTTTGAAACATTCATTAACAAAAGACCAAATAAGCCAGCTGAACTCATAGGTACTTTTCTTCAGTTTCTTCCCATGTGAGAATTTGAGTGGGGGACAAGAGGGAGTTGCTGATGCAGCTTCCAGATAGGATACGATGGAACTGTGTTAAAAGACATTATGCACAATACATTGTCAAACTGGGGGTCTGCTGTGCCTTATGCAAGTGAATTATTTGTTAGGATAGCGTTAAACACTAAGAACAAGCTCTGTTCATCGATTCACCAGCTAGGTCATAGATAAGTGAAGAACATTAGAACTTAGGCATTTGACTGGTGTCCACATGTGAGAATACTGCTAATAATTCAACTTCAGAAGCTTACATAAGTGTGCCACCAACACGTGCACAAAGCTATTAGGAGCTCCACACAGAAAGCTGTGTTACAATGGATGAAAGTGAAGAGAGATGAGGATGCACTGCACCTCCCCTGTAATGGGACAGAGCCTCTGGAGTTTGCAAAGAACGTTGTTTACAGATTTGTGCATTCCAGCCCTGCGGCTCTGCACTTTTGAATACCTTAATCGTTCCCCCACACACTGATTTGCAGTCTGTTGTGCTGTTAGGCTTGTGGAGTGATGCTTTCTGCCCTCCTTTTTTAAAATTAATGCACTAACAGTAATGTGCTTACCAAACCATTTGAAATTAAATGGTAATCTGCTAGATAAATTCAGGAGTACAGTCAAAACATTTAAGTAACTGGTTTACATATTTTTCTTCTCATCTTTTGGCTGTGTCAATATATATCAATAGTGACTTTTTACTTTGAGTTCATAATATGGACCAGGATTTTTTACATACACAAAAATCTTCAACATCATGTATGATTATAAAGTTCAGATGCAGTAATTGCTTATCTGAAAAAACTGAGATGAGGCTATAGTGTTTTTATATCTTTATAGCCTTTATGAAAATATATTGAGCTAGCTGTGATGAAACTGATTTGAAGGTGATTTCAGGATCCTTTACATTTCCAAAAGAGTTCACAATATTAGATTTAAAAAAAAATATTATTGTTTCTTTGTGATACTAAGCATATGCTAAACTTTTTATTCCTCAACATTCTTTAGCTAAATATGTAGATTCCAAGCTTCGTGCAGGCAACAAAGAAGCTACTGATGAAGAACTTGAAAAAATGCTGGATAAAATTATGATTATATTTAGATTCATATATGGTAAGGATTGTTTTTTTTGTTGGGGGTACAGTTGTTTAATCAGTAACATAAATGTACTTTGCAATAATTTTAGCAGTCCGTCTGCATTTTCAAGGGCTCATTCTCTGTAGGTGCAGTTTGCTGGTGTAGTGCTGTTTAACTATTTTGCATGTTAAGATGCCATTAACAAGATCTGACAACAAAATCTGTGGAAATGTAAATGTGAAGGCCCTTTTTAGGTTTACTGAGCTTTGAATTGGGCCCCTTGTAGGTAATATTTGTTTAAGACTAGCAATGTAATCACTGACAAATCTCTTTTCTTACAGGAAAAGATGTCTTTGAGGCCTTTTATAAAAAAGATCTAGCAAAGAGACTATTAGTTGGGAAGAGTGCATCAGTAGATGCTGAAAAATCTATGCTTTCCAAACTCAAACATGGTAAATATCCATCAGCTTGCTTCCTTTAAAACATAGCCATTTAAACAGGCCTTGCCAGAAGTGCGGTTTGTATTTCCCCTTTACATGAGGGCAAAGCCTTGTGTGCAAGTCTCAAATGACTGGTGGGTTTTGAGGAGGCTCACTTGCTTTTATTTTTTTAATTATAGCAGCAACAGCCAAAAAACAGGAGCACACAGTGCCCGGTGTATCTTGGCCTGTGGGATAGAGTAGAGATTCCCTGCTGAATAAATGAGTGGTGTGCTCGGAGAACTTGAGGATGACTTCCACTTTTTATTTACTCTGTATAAGGTTGGAAGCATGAAGCTACCAGCTAGTCTTCTAGTCTGGTCTTCATTGGTTCACAGGATGGAGTAAGATATTTAGAACTTGATCTTGTTCTACCACCAAGAGACAGTTTTGCAGGCAGCTGATAGGGATTAGAATTGTTGTCTGAGTGACAGGTTGCCAGTGGAGTCCTAGGATGAACCGTCATGTCCATGTGGAAAAACAATTGGGTTGCAAAATAGCTGACACATTAAAACATTTTCAGCCTTCTTGTTTATAACCTTATTCTGTATCTTAATTAGAATCCAGGTCTTTATGTAAGAACATAGGCTGAAATACGTCGTCTTGTACATTCTGATATTTAGAATAACTACTCTATGGTGTTGAAAATAAACAAGATTAATTTTTAGATTTTACATTTTCTCTTTTATAGAATGTGGAGCTGCTTTCACCAGCAAACTTGAAGGAATGTTTAAAGATATGGAGCTTTCAAAAGACATAATGATACAATTTAAACAGGTACTGTGGGAAAGCCTGCCATTGCTCCTTCGTTTACTTGCTTTTATTGAATGAGTTGTTCTCAGACAGCCTAACAAGAAGGTGCAGGATGTCTTCAGTTGTGAACATTTCTATTGTAATTGAGTTAAACTCCTTTGGAATTATTCCAGTTGTCTGTAATACTCTTTTACTACAGAGAAAAGGACTTTGTAGGTGATTGTTTTCAAAAGGAGTGGACAAAAGCCCAACTGGGAAAACAGTCTCTACTGAAAATCAGTGGAATCTATTTCTTAATTCTGTGCTGTCTGTGCTTTTGAAAATTTTACTGAATTTTGAAATGGTTTTCCTGAACAACAAAGGAAAAAACCTGAAACAAGAAGCTTCTTTTAAAAAGCACAACCAAAAAAAACTCAAACCCCACCCACAGTAATAAAAGAAGGATGTAAACTTATAAAACATTTTTAACACCACTATATTCTGATGGATTTGCTTGCAAGTTTTTGCCCATTACTTCTGGCAGGAAAGTCTTTTTCTCATCCTGATTTTCTTGTATGTAACTTGCAGTTCATGTAGCAAAGATGTCATCAGGTCACTTGTCTGTGCTCTCATAATGCCTCTTCTAAGTACTGTTCAGTTCTACCTGAAATATGTTTAATAAACATTGATTTATTTCAATTGACTTTGTTTCTTTCTGCAGTATATGCAAAATCAGAATGTACCTGGCAACATTGAACTAACAGTGAATATTCTGACTATGGGTTATTGGCCAACCTACGTGCCTATGGAGGTCCATTTGCCCCCAGAGGTAATGAATGTACACGTATCATACCAAGTATCAGCCTGTCAGTAATGCATCTTGACATCAGCTGCAACTTGGTTTTAAACATGCATATCATCTCTAGAAAGAAATGCAGAAGGGTCTTTTTAAAATAATGGTTGTTTTCTTTTGTTGCAATTCCCTTCATCTTTCTCAGCCTTTATTTAAGGCTTATTTGATTGCGGAGGAGGGAAGGATGCTTTTAAAGTAGAAATTGTGTTTTAGTGGTTTGGGTCTTTTCTTTTTTTTAGATGGTAAAACTGCAGGAGATTTTCAAGACCTTTTATTTAGGAAAGCACAGTGGTAGGAAACTTCAGTGGCAATCAACACTAGGACACTGTGTACTAAAAGCAGAATTTAAAGAGGTGAGTGTATTGTTTCTCTTATTCCTGTTGCTTTGCTGATTCCAAGTCTGGGTTGTACCTTAGGAATATATTGGGAACCTTTTTTTGTGCTGTGATGGAAAACTTAGCACTGGCTTTGCAATTACTTTTAACCTCTTGCTATCATTTCTGGAGTTGGTAGTTTCTGAAATTGATGTATTAAGGACTAAGAAGGTGCATCTGATTATTGGTGGGGGAAAAAAAAAAAAGTTGTTGGCTACTGTTTGGGGAAAATATCCAGTGGGTTTAGTTCCATATTAAAAATGGTACTAATTTTTATACTGGGGAGAAAAAAAAAAGGGGGGGGCCATGTTCTACAGATGGCCTTACTTCATCTGACAGCATTAAGCATCTTTCCAGTAAGCTTTTCACTACTGAAATAAAAGGTTTGGATTCTACAAGAACACAGCTGTTTTTAAAGGGCTTCAGCATTTCTTCATGGGCACAAATATCAAGAAAAATTCTCTTGTACTAGGAATGCTTACCAGTTCTATTTTTCAGAAAAATGTTAACGATAAAACAAGTAGTATTAAACTGGGTTATTTCAAATATCCTGTAGTTCCTAATACTGTGTTTCTTAAACTAATGTTTGTGTGACACTTTGACTTAAAGGTCTTTCAAGTTGTAATTTTAAGCACTCAGTGCTTTGAGATTTGTCTTGAGTAAGTTGGTGCGTATCTTGGGTTAGTTTTGTCACTGGATATAACAGTCTAACCTTCTGACCTCCAGTTTATTCTGCATTTCATAGTAAACAGAAGGTGACCAGTAACTTTTATTCTTTCATATTCCCAAATGAATAAAATAACAGTCACGTTCTTAAAGTGAACTAATTGGCATATGAGTGACTTGTTCCTTGCCTCTCTCTCCCCCAACTCCCACCCCCCTAAAAAACCAACAAACTAGTGATGTCTGTTAATTTCCTTTGTGACAGGGCAAAAAAGAACTTCAGGTCTCCTTGTTCCAGACACTGGTGCTGCTCATGTTTAATGAAGGAGAGGAATTCAGTTTAGAGGAGATAAAGCAAGCCACTGGGATAGGTTGGTATTGAAAACAGCTGACCTCTTCCAAGTTTTCTTACTAAGAAAACAAAACTAAACGAGTTGTTTCTGCTTTAGAGGATGGAGAGCTGAGAAGGACACTTCAGTCTCTGGCTTGTGGCAAAGCCAGAGTACTGACAAAAAGCCCCAAAGGCAAAGATGTGGAAGATGGCGATAAATTCACATGTAACGATGATTTCAGACATAAGCTCTTCAGGATAAAGATCAACCAAATTCAGATGAAAGAAACGGTATATTCTTTTTAATCTTCTGGGGTTTAGATCCTTGGCTTAATTAGCTTGTTGTCTGGCCATTTGCAAACTTTTTTCCTCTCGGTTATAACGTATATACTGATACCTTTGTCAAAGTTACATGTATAATTGGGATGATAGCACATACCTAACAGTGCAGATTTAAAGGTGTGCTTCTATACCAACTTAGACACCAGTGATGCTAGATGTCTCTAAATAAGGTTGTTTAAGAGAAGTTCCAATTAGCAAATGTTCTTTTCCCCCTTCATCATTCCCTGGAGCTTTACTGAATGGTTCGTGAACATACCAACAAGTTCACAGTGAATTTTCCCTGACAGCCATCCAGTGTAAAAATCTGTGCAAAGATTTTAATTCTTCATACAAGTGGTTTTTTTAATAGACAAGTCTGTCTGCGTATTTGTAAAGGATTTATGTCAAATATTTGTCAACAGTCATTTTACTGTCTTAAACTGAGAATTGTCTTAGAGATGCGAAGAATTGTTTTGTCAGTTCTAGTGTTCTCTTTAAAACTTTTCTAAATGGATCCTTCAGGTAGAGGAACAGGCAAGCACTACAGAGAGAGTATTCCAGGACCGGCAATACCAGATTGACGCTGCAATTGTACGAATCATGAAGATGCGCAAGACACTGAGTCATAACCTGCTTGTGTCAGAGGTCTACAACCAGCTTAAATTCCCAGTAAAGGTGTAGTACTGATTTTTCTTTTTCTAAAACTTTATTGCTTCTTTTTATATTCCCTGGGCAGTCCTCATTTGAACAGCACTTCTGTCTAAAAAATGCATCTTTTTCCTATTAGGAAGGACAGATACTCACTTTCAGGAATTTTTAAAGTGCCAGTTGCATTAATTCCTCTGAATATTACCTCAGACTTTTAGTAAGTTAATGAAACCTATTACCAAAGGCTTTCAGAACCAGAGCCTGTTAACAGTAACTGTGAAGCCAGCTCTCCTTCTATGCTGTTCTTGCATTTAAGTGTTCTCGTTCTTGAGGACGAGGGGGAAAACAATTTGAATCTGTAATCCAGAATTATTTTTGATTCTTAACTTGGTTGACACTTTTTAAGAAATTTGTAACCAATGAATGTACAGTGGTTATTCCAGGCAGGTTAGATTCGTTCATAGACATAGACACACATATATATGGAATGAAAGTTAAGATATTGCTGGATGTCCGAAAACTAAAGAAGCCCACAGTTGCAATATGAAATTAATAGCTTCCTTATTGTGTACAAATTGAAATGGACTTGCAAATAGACAGTGATGCATCTGTTTGAGTTCAAGTATACAGTGCTTTCTAGCAAGGGAAATGTAAAATAAAAGGTACTGCCATCTGATTGTGTTTTGCTACCCTGTTAAGTTCCTGTAAGTATTGCTTAAACTGCAGTTGGGCTTCACAGCTTATAACAGACAATTTAAATGCTTTTCCTCACTCTTTATCATGAGGCATGTTTATAAAGTCCTTCACCCAGTAAAATCATAGGGTAGCCAAACTGTTGCGAAACTCACTGACACCAAGATAAAATGAAACTTGTGCCATCTTTTACCAGGTAGAAGTCAGAAGTAGAAACACTTTGGTATGTAATGCATGCACTGCAGTTCTTTAGAGTTCAGCTTAAACAGCAGCAAATATCTTTCCCTGCTGTAAAAAGTTTATGCTTAGCTGCAGGTGACAACCTAACTTTGTAATTTTCTCTTCAATCAATTACACATTACAGACTTTAGAAGCTTTCATGCTTTAAGGGATTTGTTGGGTTGTTTTTTTAAACTGATTTGTTTCCTCAGCCACCTTAAACAGTATGGATATTTGCCTTAAGTAGAAAGAAAAAAAAGAACTGAGAAACATTGACTGTAAAGTAGTAATGCTGACATCTGCTTTATTTTACAGCCTGCTGACCTTAAGAAGAGAATAGAATCCTTAATTGACAGGGACTACATGGAAAGAGATAAAGAAAACCCAAATCAGTACAACTATATTGCATAAACATATGTTGGCCTTTGTTTTACTGCACACTTGGTGTCATACACAGTTGCCAGTGGATAAACTAGCCTGTTGATCCCGTTAATTGACTTTTTATACTACCGATGATTGAATGAAAGCAGTGTAATGGAAAAGTATAGTAGAGTGGACTTCTTTCAGTGGTTAACATGCCCATTTAAAGAGTACTATTTACATTTTAAGAAGAATGCTGTTGAACTCTTTGCATGTTATTTAGTAAGATGTGCAGAAAGCTGAAAGAAAGTACCTGGTCTTTGTGATTCCATTTGTCTCTGGGTCTGAAGAGGAGTCCCTTGATATACGACAGATGTCTTTCACACCTTTAAATGGAAACAGAAGGTTAATATAAGAAAATAGCCTTTAAAATGCTTAAACTGCATGCAAACTTTTAATTTACTGTAAGGATGCATTTCAGTTAGTAACATACCATTGGTTTGGGTGATGCCCACACTTGGATTTTTCCCTTGAGGGAGCGAAAATGGGGAATAAGCCAAGCTATGCTTATTGCTGATCTTATGGAAAATATTCTTGGTTGCAATTAAGACAAAAATGGTACCAATATAAAATGATGCATAAAGTTTGCAGTGTGGGCATATATACTGTATATAAAAACACCATTCTTAAATAACTGCTACAACAAAACAAGTTCAGATTAGATTTATATGGCTTGCCTGTAAGACTTAGTGTTCACCTTTGGGAATTTTGAGCATAAAACAGCCATAATGGAAAAAGGGACAGTTTTTACTAGTCATGGGTAGGAGGCCTTCACCTCTTGGCAGCAATACTCTAGAAAAGATAATCTATTTACAGATATTTATGAAAAGCCACACTGTTCTTGTGGTAAAGCTGTAAGAACAAAAATTACAAATGGATTTTAATGCTTGTTTTGCTTTGCAACATTCTAAACTTGAACTAACCTCAAGGTTTAGACAGGGCGGCTCTTCTAAGACTGCCCTGCTTTGGATTGCTTTAACTTAAAGCTTTAAGAACTCAGCCCTAGATGTGGCAGGCCTCCTAGAACCCAGAAGCCTACCTCTCATATAGAAAGTTAAGTATTGCTACAAGGCATCTAAAATATATTTTCTTAGATGACCAGAGAGCATTCTTTGCATCTTTGTAAGACATGGGAGAATAAGTCACTTGAATGTAGAGCTTTGTTTCAACAAAATGCATTTTTTATTGCTACAGCAGCATGTGCCAGGAATATATGGCAAAAAAAGTGTCAGCAGAAAAGCTTAACTCCTCCACATAACAGTTCTTCCTTACCCAGCCAGGCTTTAGACCTACGATCAGCTGTGTTGCAGAGCACAATGAAAAACCTCATCCTCTTTCAGGCACTGATAGTCCTGGGGAATACCAGATATTTCTTGAAAGCAAGACGTTACTTTTGTTTAATGGCAGTGTAACTTAGCTCTCTGTGATCTGTTAACTTTTATCACTGTGATCCCACATTCAGGGGTGTGCATGTGCAAGAGAGGGAGAGTGTGTGTATGTGTGTATTTTGTATCTGACATCTCCCATCCTTTTTGCTCTTTTGATCTACTGTTTAATTCCATATTTTCTCCACCTGTGTTTTCTCTCAAGCTCTTTTATATGCAGTCCTCAGCTGACAGATGAAGCAGATTTTTTTCTCCTACTAAATTATTTGCTGTCACCCTCTACTAACTGTCGTACAGCTCTTTGATCTGCAGAAAATCTACCTTATCCTTTGACACTATTGCAGCATAACCACTGGTAGACATCCAGGACCACCCTTGCCTCTTTAAGAAAAATACTAACAGTAGAGTTATCTGGTAAGAAACTTGAAGACTGCTCCTGCAAGTCTTTAACCATTAGTTCAAACAGAGATCTACTGGGGAGGAAAGAATGCTCCCGCAAAAAAACCTTCTGTATTTTGCATTCAGTGTTCCGTTTTCTTGTATGTGTTTTTTATCTTTAGCCAATAAAAGATTCCTTTTAAAAAGGTGTTTTGGAGAAGGAGCATAAAACTTAACTCTTCGGGCGACAGGAGATGATGAATATCAGTATTGAACTGGTTCCATTCAGTCTGTTGTAGCATATAAATCTGACACCACTACATGTTTAAAATACCTGTTTTGGTAAAATCCTCCCTCATTAGACAAGTGTGTTGTATTCAGTCAAACTAACCAGAAAGGTCTGAAGGTTTTATTTAATTTTTATCCCATCCATTTCAATAACATAAATGCAGAAAATATTAGATAGAGAATGCCCTCAAATCTCATCTGACTTCCACGATCTGAGGCAGACCCTAAGCGGCAATCTAGTTAAAGCAACCTAAAGAATGAACTTTGAGACCCCTGGCTAGGCCAAGAGAGGGGGTGAGAGAGGGGAGGGGAGAAGGCTTCTCCTTCTTTTATCTTCATGTGTTTTCCCCAAGAACTCGTTCATCTCTTCTGCTAAGGTCTTGTTCATTCCTGGTTAATGACAAAGCTGCAGCCAAGATTTATTGTCCAGCCGTGAAACTCTGCAACTTCTTGCTGGGATCATGTGCCTGCCTATTGAGCCATATATATCTCTGTAAGAAAAAAATTAAAGTGGGCTTGGACCACAGCTCATCTGGCTATAACACAACTTGTCTGTTTGGCCACACATTTTTAATCTTGACTCTTGCATGCAGTTTATAGCACCTTGTTCATAAGAAATTGCAGTTTATTCTTAGAAATATATATTTTAGGTTTTTTAATCTTTATACCCATAAATGGACTATTTTTTTGTCTTGGCTGGTTTAAAAAGTGACCATTTTGTTTAAATGCTGTAATTGCAAATGTGTTGTAAACGTCGTTTTGTTCTATAGTTTACACAAAGGTGCCAAAGTAAATAGTTCATTTAAAAGGAAAAAAAAAAACCCTAGCAAATTGTTAAGTTGCTTTAGCTGTTCTTCATATTTTGGTCTCTGCTTGTTTGGTTTTTTTTTTCAGTCTTTCATTTTTTCCTAGACATATCATTTGCCCTAATGCTTTCTTTAAAAAAAAAAAGTGCATCTAAAGAAATGTTCAAATACCACTTTTTTTAGTGATTTCATATTTCATATAGTAGGAAGAATATTTTCTCTGAAACGTTACACTAAAATTGTAAGAGTACAGCAGCATTCAAAAATGTAATATACTTTTTGTATAACAGTTCTTCAGAGTATGTCTGGAGTGGGGGGAAAAAAAACTAACCCTGTTACTTTTTCAGAAGCCTCTTCACTCGGCTACCAGAATATAAAACTGCTTTTTTCACTGCATCAAAAAGTTATAGTTTATGCAGACTTGCAAACAGGGCATGTATCACCGTTGCATCCTTTGATGCAAAAAGCAGAAAAACCTTTTTTATGTTTCATAAGTCTGATATGGGTACAGAGAGTCTTTCTTAAGTTGGTAAATAATGTAAATACATGTCCTTTCAGAGAGTGAGTCTGTTATCTAGGTATTTTGTGTCATTTAATAAATATTAAACAGTTTTGTGTTGATAAACTCTTGTGTGTAAAATGCCTTCTTACTCAGAAGTTCTGTATGTTGGGCTTACTAATGTTTGTGGCTTCTTTAAATTCTTTAGCTTGTGCTTTGATAGCAAAATACCTGTTTGCTACTTAAATATAAGTAGTTCCTTCTTCATTCGGTCATTAAAATCCCTTGAGTTTTCTAAGTGGCTTCCATTCCTGAATTTTTATTTTTATTAAGTCTTCTATAAGGTTATTGGAGGGGAAGGAAATGAGCAGCATCCCTGCAAACTCTGAATCGGGATTAGAATATACAGAAGTGCCAGAAACAGTACAAAAACACCAGAGGTGGTGCCTTGTTGCTGGTAGGGGAGGCTGCCCTCCTGCTGTACGATTAGTCCTTGTCTCCCAGTACAGTTAGTATTTTTTTTAATGGTTCTGGTACAATTATTGAAGTACAAAGTACAGGGAACTTGCTTTTGTTACTGATGGATGGCCGTGTGGGCCACTTCTTAATTTTTCTTCAGCCATTTGGAACCACTGGACTAAATCTGAGCAGAATTTCTCAGGAATATCTTCAGCCCAGCCCTGCCCAGTGCAGGTGCTCTGAGGACTTAGTGGAGAGGGGGGGCAGAGCGTTTTGATTTTACTCTCTGAGCTCTGGAGGGGTGGTTTGGAAACACGAATAGCTGTAGTAAAGCAAGTGCTGATCCTCCAAACTGGTCTCTGTTGAAGGCTTGCATGTACTGCAGGGAGGCTGGCGTTGCAGAGCCCTGCTGTGATCACAAAACATTCCTAGTGCATGGTGTTTTTACACGGGTATTGTAAATATCTTCCATTAATACTGTTCAGGTGCTTTCTTTCTCTGTTATAGCTTGGAGGCAAATAAATGCATGGGATGATTTTTCCACTAAGAATTTCTCCTTTAAGAGAATGTTTCCTACTTTCTACATTCTCTGCAATCCTACAGAATTTTGTTCGTAAAAAAAAAAAAAAAACCAACCTAGAGAAGCAGATGGATATTTGGAGTTTGACAGATCTTCTGTCTACTGTGAGAAAAATACAAGTGAGCAGTAAATACTTTTCATTTCTGTTACTGTATGAAGTGCAATATACATTACTGTACTTTCTCCTGATATTTTGGGGTTTTTTTTCCCTCTTAAAGGGGCAAGAGCTTGTGGACATACTGTGGTATTCAGAAAATTAACACCTCAAAACTTACTTGAGCGGTTGAGAGACATTGGACTTTGTGCAGAGGGGATCTTGTAAAATACGGAGTTAACTGGGAAGAGGAGCAGTGAGTGTTGATCAGCCCACAATGGAGCAGGTTTTTCTTCTGGCTAAGTAACTGCTTTCTAATACAAGGTCATCTTTAAAATGACTCTGGTAACTTGTCTTGCTGCTGCTTGTGGGAAATAAGCATTAGGATATAAATGAAAGAAGAAAAGTAACTTTTAAAGTTAATTTTCTAAAACCAGTAAGACATTGAAGCACCATAAATAAACCCCTTAAACTTAGGGAAAGTAGTTCACATCCAGCAAATACTAAATTTTTACTGATTGTTACGGATTTACACACACAGGCCACCATACCAGCGCTGGTCCGCAGGATCCCACTGAGAATGCTGAGTCCGAGGAAAGGTTTACAATTAGGCTTTTATTAGTTCTTTGGTTACAGCTCAAGCTGGGTGCCTCCGGAGAGGGACCCCTACCCCAGTTCACACCTGTCAATTATACCGTACCACCCGTCACCCCATCCCCAAGACCAACCACTTACTTCTGGTCAGTGGTCTCTGATTTCTTACCAGTTTTCACTGGCACTGGGCTGGCTGCCTTCTGAAGTTACTTCATTCCTTTGGAATTGTCTCCTTGGTCCTTATCTCCATTCTGCTCGTATCTGCCGGATTCATCTAGTTCTTTGTCAGCAGCGTTAGCTTTATCAAAAGTTTACACTTGGTCAGCTCTTGCAGCCTAAGGCTTCAGCTGTGAATGGTCAGCCACTAATGCTGCATGAGACTGTTCAGAGCAAAGGACACAGTTAATCAAATTTCTGCTGTAACATTGATAGTTGTGATTGTTTTAAGGAGTAAGCTAAAGTTTGTCAGCTTGAAACACCTGTGTTTCAGAGCTGGAGGGAAATAGTGCTTCTATGTCAAAATGCCCGAGTAATCTTAACTTGCTTTTGCTATGAAATTTTTTTGTCTTTTCAAAAAAGTGTAAGTCTAGAGATTCTGCTCCATCTACTGATATTTTCAGTAATAAGGAAGTTGCAGTAACTGCTTTTCCAATAGATCGTGTGGTGCTTCATGCAGTTAAAGCATTCAGAGGTGTCGGACTCTGATAATGCCCGGGCCGTTGCAGGGCTCATGGGCTGCAGTGCTGCTTGGCAAAGATTGGTCACTATGACTTTACAAATAGAGAGGGGCTAGTATGCGAGTGAACTGCATCTAAGATTCTATGGAATGGATTTCTTTTTACTATTTGGAGCGATATAGTTTTAATACATCATGAAATTGCCATGCTGGATTATTAGCGAGATGTTCACTCAGTATGCAGCTTTTTTCCCCTCCCAGACCAAACCTCATATGAAATTATCACAATGCATGTTCTGTTTTACCCTTGTGTAGTCTCTGAAGCTTGAGATATATCTGAGAATAATTTGTTACTATGGTCAAAAAACAGATACCCTTTTCAAAAGCAGTCCCTTAACTATATCAAGAAAATCTTTCAGTTGGCCCTAGTTTGGGGCTCAAAGCAAGGCTGCTCTACTAATTTTCCCTAAAGGCTTGGCAAGATGCTGTGCAGACCAAGTTCTGCCTGGTGCACGCTGGGGAGGAGGTACCGCTTTCGGGCATGGCAACAGAGATTACAAAATACAGCCTCTCGAGAGGAGAGCTGGAACCTTGTCACCGTGCAGGTAAAGCTTGTTTGGAGGCTGCAGCCTCACTCCTCCGGAGAACTGGTTCTGCTGCACCCAAAGAGCTGCGATTCTGCCATTTGCAGAACTGGGACCATCTGCAGTTTCTTCTTTTTTATTCCTACGGCAGTGGCTGCTGCTTCAAATTCTATCTCCAACAGCTCAGAGGAGACATACAACCTCCAGCTACAGAGAGACTGTTCCCCAGAAGAGTGTCATTGCTCAGGACAATGCAGTGAACAGGCATTAGCTCAGGGTTAGACAAACCTGGTTTCCTACTGCTGTAGGAGCTGGAGACTGTAGACTAATTACAAATATCATCATTACATATATCATCTGCCCTGATGTGCCCTCTGTAAAAGGGATGTAATGTTATTCTAGGTCACAAGGGATCCTGTAGCACTGAAGTCCTGCAGTTAAAATATCCAGATATGAATATTACTGCAAAATACACAGTCTCTTTTTCAACCCTGTATTTTAGATGTAACTTCCTGCTCAAGCTTGAAATTTACTGCTGAAATTTCTCAGAAAAAGTTACAGTCAATACATCTTTGATAAGAGTTGGAAGTGGGAGGTGCCTCGTATGCAGAGCCAGTCATTTTCACAAAATAATTTCTGCTCTGAAGCTGACATGTACCTCCAGCAAGCTAGCAATGTATGTCGCTTAAAAACATAAAATTGAGAGTACTGACATTTTTCTACTTTGCTGTTACAAGCCCAAAGAATATTTTGAGTTGTCAGTCAAGTTTTTTTTCCCATTACACAGATCTCTAGAAGTAGTTTGCTGTGACTCACCAAATGCATACATCTCATCTGCTGCCACGTGTTAATCCAGCTGCTGCATGCTCTAGTTAGTACATGTCGTGTCCCGCAGCAGCTGGAAATGCTTCTGAGCACAGCCAGGTACCCTACCACCACTGGCCCCATCTCACCCTGCATCCCGCAGCATCGAGGATGCCTGCAGTGAGACAGCACCGTGTCAAACCTCAGCTCCTGCCTCCCTTTCCCTCCCCAGGCAGCTGGCGTATGATTAGACCAAGTTACACGTATACAAGTTACGTCCGTATAACAGGCTTGTGATGGAATAATGCTGCTTGTGCCTTTGCTTCTCCCTGCTAAGGCGGGAATGTGTTTTTCCAGCTGTGTCGCAACGTGAGATTTCAGAGTGCTTTTGCAGGAAATTTTGCAGCTGTCTGCTGCAACCCGAGCTCTTCACCTCCCCACCAATATTTCTTTTTCTGGCACTTCACGTGATTGCCCCAGTCTTGACTCAGCAGTTTCCCGCAGCAGCAGTTTCCTGCAGCAGCATTTAATGGTTTGGTTTCCTGTCACCACCTCCTGCAGAAACCCAGCAACTCGGAAACACTGCCATCTGCTCAGGGCAGTAGTGAACAGCAGCTTTTGCACGTTTTGGATGATAAGCGATTTTTTTCAGAGCTGGCACAGCAGAGCTATCAGGAGTCATCCTTTCTCCCCAGGCTACAAACTGGGGCTGCATGAGAAGGAAAACTTTGGTGAAATAGCTGTAACGCTCACAGTTGTTGGCACAGTCCCAGGAAGGTCCCTGTGGTTCATTGCCCTCTGCCAAGTGAATCTGTGCTTTCTCTAGCCAGCATTAATCTCTTCCTCTTTGCATCCCTCCCATGTGAAATGATACCAAATCCTTCCTCTGCCTCCTGGAAACAGTTGGTTCTGCCGTAATCTTGTCCCTTGAAAAAATACAGAAAATACCCTGTTGTTTAAAAACAGATCTAAAATAATGAATATAGACACAGTAGAATAAAGTAGTGATTACTGCATGTCCTAGGCATTATCTCTTTTTATCACAAGCAATGCTCTTCTGCACCAGAGATCATAGAGTTAGTGCTTCACTGGACACTTTGCTTCTGACCACCAACATATGTCAATTTTTGCAAATCCCAGGGTTAAGAAAAGTTTGATTACAGATCTAACCAGCTGAAACTGCTAAAGGATTCGCAAAGGATTAAGCATACACTGGACATCAAAAATATGGTGTGAATGAAAGTCACAAAACAGACTATACATTTGAAATTAGACGTAGGCATATATTCCTTGATGAACCAAAGCTTTAAAAAGAAATCACAAAGGTTTGCATATTTATTCTCAGCACATTGTTCTTAAAACTACTGACATCAGATTAAGTATAACATGCAGTAAAAATGTAATGCCATATGGAAACATTACAGTCCTTATCTTCACAACCAGAAATAAACATAAGGAATGTCTTAGAAAACCAGGATCAGCTTGCCATCCATCAGTGGCTCCCAAAATCATGCCAAATGCAAAATAATTTCACTCTAGTAAGCAAAAGGGTAAGGCATTTTCTCTGCATCATCGTAACAATCATTCACCCTTCTATCATTAAAGGAAAACAGCGGATCATATGAGTTTGATCTTATGACGTCTGGCTATCACTGTCCTGGGTTCAGTGGGGATAGGGCTAATTTTCACAGAAGCTGGGAGGTGGATATAGCCAAGGAGATATATTCGATAGCATGCTGACGTGATGCCAGGGATATAAGGGGAAGCGAGGGGGGTGGGGGGTTTTGTGTGGCATTTTGGCGCTGAGGTCTTTTCATTGCGTATTTATTCTATAATCCTGTTTGTAGTTATTATCTTCTCTTTTTCTCATGTTGTATTATTAAAATCTGTCGTTACCTCAACCCATGAGGTTCCACCTTTTTTTTCATTCTTTCCTTCACTTTCCTGGGAGGGGGAAGGGGGGGAAGGGAGCAACCACGTGGCACATGGTGGCACGCAGTTGCTGCTCGGTCCTTACCCATGACAGAGGGCCATTCCAATTTCATTCCTCTTTTGTATATAGTTTGTTGCTGTGTAAAGTCAATATAGAAGGATTTAGATTTGCCTTACCTTGTGCCGCTCCAGTACTTCCAGTGTAATTTTGTAAAACACATTTCCAAGGGTCTTGTGTTTGGGTATTTTTGAGCATACTTACACCAATGAGTAGGGGAAGAAGGAATGGAGGAGGGCTACGTAGCTGTCGTTGCTGTCACTATATGTCCCAGCAGATCAATGCAGTGAGGAGAAGAAATAGGCATAACATGATAAAGATGCAGGTGGTTTTCATTAGGTGTTTCATGGGATTGTGTATTTCTTCTGTTTCCACTACGTCATCAGTAGAGTTCATTTTTCCCTCTGAAAAGAAAAGAAACGAAAACTGTCTCAGTGGGGAAGGCAGAAGGGGTTACCCCATTAGAAAGAAGGAAAAATCAAAGAAGGAAAAACCCATGATTCCATGTTTTGTACCACTACTATCAGTAGCTTCCCAGGGAAGTGTACCACGAGGTTTAGTTAAAGTCTAGTGGTGCCATCCATGGGTGTGCAGCTGCTTGCGGTGCGGCTGTTGAAGTTGCAGTATTAGGAACTGCAGCCGTTAGCGGAGCCATGTTGGCATTTAAGCACCGATAATGGTTAAATGTCATTTCCTGCCCAGCTTGCAAACTGGCCCAACTGGAGAATTATATGGGGAGTGGGTCCTGGAAATGATTTGCCATTTTTCCAAATCAGAAATTCCAGCTCGTGCCGCAGCAAAAATGGGATATTGTGGGATGTTTGTAACTTTTGACTCAGGAAGTAGCGGAGCAGCACGGAGTACACGTATGTATTAGGACTTTTGTTAACTGTTGTTGAGGACCGACTAGAATTAAAATATAAGGATCATTTACATTTAAACTGATAGGCATCCACTCACCGGACTGGCTGGCCCAACTGCCATCCCAGCTGCACTAGATTTTTTATCTTTCATCTTGTGACTGATGGTGGGAAAGGAAAGGGGTTCTCTCTCCCTCTCTAGGAGCTGGCATGGGGGAGTTAGGGCACCTGGAGTGCTGCATTTTTGAAGTGCGTGAATCAGGCTCACAATAACACCAGTAGGTTGTCTCTGAATTGCAGCTCTGGGAATTCCTAGTACCTGTGCTTGTTGCCATAGATCATTTCTCCACTCCCGGCCTCTTTGCTGTTGCTTTGGGGGTTTTTGTTCCGGGCAGTTATTCTGGGGAGATTGTCTGATTTGCCTGACGGGACGACTTGTATTCCTAGTTTCATGGGGAATTTCATTCCATCCCATTTCTTGGCGTGACTTAAAGTTTCATACACTAATTCTGCCCAGGCAGGAATTCCTCGTACCGAGAATTCTTCCTCACCTTCTTCTCTAAACAGCCTGTGTCAAGTTTACTAATTCACTGGGGTTTGTCTGTCTCTGGATTTCATGCCATCTTGAAACAAGGAAACTCTTAAGGGTGTCAAGGGCTCCCCTTATTAGCAGCTTAAGTACAGGCTGTGGCACCAAGACTGGCAGCGAGGGCCGCTGAGGGGTCGGCGCCGGCCAAGGCGCCGAGAGTGGAAGTGGCAGTTGCTGAGGGCGGGGGGCGGCAGTTGCACTGAGAGTGGACGAGGCGGTTGGTGAGAGCAGGGGGGCAACGGCTGTGGCTGGTGATTCGAAACCGTGCTTCGCCAGCTCCCGTGGAAAACCTTGCCCAGGACTTCACTCCCAAGGCCCTGGGCTGTGTGTCCGCAGGGCCAGCAGAGGCCCAAGCCGGGCAGGAGCTGGGGTGCTGGAGGCACAGGCAGAGGCCAGGAGGAGGGAGCACGGGGGCCCTTCAGCTCTGCTGCCAGCACGGGCCTTGCCTGCACCCATCTTTCTCCCTGCATGGACCAGGCCCAGACAAGCAGTGGGGAAAAACTAATCTTTTATTAGAAAGCATCTGTGGCCCAGCAGAGGCTGGTAGCACGGTATCCTCAGGGCAGCTGGATGACAGATCT
>NW_010115499.1:33245-33450 GCF_000699245.1 Pterocles gutturalis
AGAGCGGCAAGCTCCTGCCTGCTCCGCGCCACAGAGGCCCCGGCCAGGGTGCCGCTGGCTGGGATGGCCAGGCCGACTGGCACTGGGTGGGGGGGTCTCGACTTGGGGACATAGCTGGGTCGTCCTCAGACGTGTCCCTGCATCTGAAGGAGGGCTGCGTCTCATCTCTCTGCTTGGAGGCCACCTGCACAGGGAGAGCAAGAGT
>NW_010115500.1:0-806 GCF_000699245.1 Pterocles gutturalis
AAACCATTCTATGATTCTGTAATTCTATGTGCCATTTCTTTACAGGACCTTGTACCTCCCTTTCTCCACCCTACTTTCCTCCTCCAAATTAAAAAAAAAAAAATTAAAAAAAGAAAGTGCCTTAACAAAAACATTTATAAATGTTCTATACTGCAATATATTAGTCACTTGCCAGGGTCATAGATTTCTAGTCTGCTATGAAAATACCAAATAACCTAGTATTTGAGTAATTTCTTCTTTCTGTGTTACATATATTGGCTATATGAATAAATTCTGTGAAGAGTGTCCCATTTTCTGTAATTTTGTTAATGAATATGTGTTTCCACTACAAAAAATAGAATTGATAGGTCTATGACTCATCTGATCTGTGATCCTGACTTCTTTCACTTTCACAGCTATCCATTACATTTTAATGAATTCCCATTGTCTTTGACATGTTAAGGATGTGATCCAGTCAGTTAACCTACAGTGAATATGGATGAAGACAAGTAATAATGTAAATTGCAACATAACAATTTAGTGATTTAACACTTTAGGGCGACTTGTTCCAGTTCCTCACACACTCATAGTAAAAAATTTCTTCCTAATATCTAATCTAAATCTACCCTGTTTCAGCTTATAACCATTACCCCTTGTCTTCTCACTACCCTCCGTGATAAAGAGGGTTTCCCCATCTCTCCTCTAGGCCCCCTTTAGGCACTGGGAGGCTGCTATTATGTCTCCTCAGAGCCTTTTTTCTCCAGACTAAACAACCTCAAATCTCTCAGCCTGTTTCATTGATGCTATTCAATATATTCATCAACGAC
>NW_010115501.1:0-57945 GCF_000699245.1 Pterocles gutturalis
TCTGCAGGCTGCTGGGCACTGGGGGTTATTTAAAAAGAGCGAGAGGAGAGCAAGGGCAAAGTGATGCAATCCTTGAAGCATGGCTGGGAATGCTGTGTACATGATGCAATCTCGTGTAACTGTCAGTCATGAATTGAGTAATCTGTTAAAGATGTTCCTACAGTTTTTTTTTATTATAAAGAATAATCTATTTCTATAAGAAAATACATATGTATATTTTGGGATCTATGCATTCTTGCTACATTTGAAGCATTAATGAACAATTTGAATAAACTTTATGACTAGGTTAAAAAAAGTAGCTTGTTTTATTTTGAAGGCACATTTAAAGTTAGATTAAACATGGGGTTGAAATTCTAGCTGAATCTGGCTCAATGCTGTGATTTTTGTTGATCAGGATTTTTGTTGGTCTTTTTACTTGGTGACTCAGAGAAAGGGAAAACAAAAACAAAAACTCCAAGAGAAACCCAGCAAAGAGCAGAGCTGGAAGCTTTAGCCAGTTCTTGTTGTTTCATTTTATTTCCTCTAATCACTTGCTTTTAGCTGCCGCTTGGGTGTTGTTTGGGGAGGAGGTGTTTGTGTTGGGGTGTTTTTTACACTTCTTGCTGTTCTGAACATGTAGACCGAGATGTGCTATCCAAACCATGACCAATCTTTGGCAGAGTAACTCCAAGTCTGAAGTGGGAGGGAGAAAGAAAAAGGGAGGAAGCTTGAATTTTTTTTTTCTTTACAGAGTTTCTATTCTCTAAGTTATGATTCAGCATTTCTTATGTTTGTAGTTTACAGGAATAAACATGAGAAAGTAGCATTTCTGTTGGATGTTGGTAATTTCGGTCATTGCTCAGGAAGCTCTCATGAAACCCGTCCAGGTGAGAGGCATACAAACAACTCCCTTACCTTTTCTCTTGAGATATTTTTCTAAAAACTGTAGATAGAGTTTTTCTGTGGAGAGGTGTTTGTGTGCATGTGTGTTTGCTGGGGGGCAAGCAACAGATAAGTGGGGGTGTAGCAGAGGAGGAGGAAATTTGTATCAGGCCATGACTTAATTCCAAACAGAACTACGGCTCTGCCTGCCGATGGCACAAGCCAGCCGTGCCAGGGCTCCCAGCCTGTGTTACCTCCCTCGCTGTATGCTGCTGTGTTGAGGTCTGTAAGAAGTTAACAGTCACAAGCTGGTTACGTGGAGAGTTGGGCAAATAATCTGGTCTTACTCAGCATTTTCCATTTTCCTGTTAGGCCAAATTTAAGTGTTAAGTTTTTAGATCCAGATTCCCAGTGCCCCAGAAGAGAAACTCCTTCATCGTCTGTGCTCTGTTGGACAGCTGAACACAGGAGGGCTTTCTGTATAAAGACAGTGGACTTGAATTTGCTGCTATGCATTCCAGTACAAACAGCAGTGTATTGCAGGACAAATCTTCAATTTGTTGATTATTTGTAGTGTTTCTTTAAGCAAAGCATGTTTTCTCCTGAAAGAACTGTTCTGTTTTTTTCGACACTTGTGATCATCGCCTCCTGCGGGTGAATCTCCCAGAGCTCCTACTGAAATCTGTTACAGGTTCCCTGCTCCCCCAGTGCCCCCATAGCTCCTGCCAGGAGCTGTGCTGTAGTTAAGCAGTGGAGTGTTAGTCCTGATACAGATTCCCCCCATCTGCTTTTTAATCTGTACAGCGCAGTTACATTGTTTTTATGAGACCCTAGGAATAGATTTTCTCGGGTGAGCTAGCTCCTGCACCAGCATGACTCAAGTTCTTGCAGGCGAGATAGATGTTAGATCTTGTCTTGACTGTCCCTCGTGATGATGATTATTCCAGCCTCCTGTGGCTGTTTATTCTACTATTCTTCTAGTTACGAAACTTATCCACATCGTTAGATCCTATTTTCTTGTTGTGCTGTAGGCCATGTAATGTTACCCAAACTTCCAAGCAGCGTTCCCAGTCAGAACCGAGTGCTGCCGAGGGAGGAATTGCTGGAGGACTGAAGATGTCCTCAGATATGCGTCTTTCTTTCTCTCTCTCTTTCTCTCTTTCTCTCCTTCTCTCCTTCTCTCCTTTTCTCCTTCTCTCCTTTTCTCCTTCTCTCCTTTTCTCCTTCTCTCCTTTTCTCCTTCTCTCTTTCTCTCTTTCTTTTTTTCTTTCGAAATGACAAAGCTCCAACAAATGTTCAGTTTGTGGGGGCTGGAAGGCAGGGTAGATAAGATGTACTGAAGGTATTTATATTTGTTTAAATAATAGTCCAGTTTTGGAGATAGAGCTGTATCAGACATGAAGGAGCTAATCCCCATCCTTAAATTTTGCCTGCCACAGCTCAGGAGAGCCAGGGTGGTGTTGCTGCAATTTAAAGAATGATGTTTAAATTCCTGCTAAAAAATTCCAATGTATCTCTCCATCAGGATTACAGATTTCTCATTCAGGAGCAAACTTCTGCAGCAATGAATTTTTGTCAGAAAGATGCAATTACAGACAGGAAAATGGAGGACATGAATGCACCAATTTTACACTAGTCTTAGAAGGAATCTGTGAGAGAGTCGGAAAAAGAATTCCCAAATCCTTCATTCTTAATCTTGTTTTACCCACACAACTTAAATTTTAGGAGCTTTATAGTGCTATTAAACGCATGGAGGTAATGAAATACCCTGCTTTATAGACAAGACTATGAAAAAGACCCTTTAATTAAAACACCTCCTAGAAAAAAAGCCTGGAAAAAAGTAGTTTGGAAATGAATCTGAGAAAACTCCAAGCACTAGAGTAGACAAAAGATTCCAAATACCTTTTCTAATCGCAGTGGGGGAATTGGAAAATCCCTGTCCAAACAGCCGCTCAGCTCCAAATATTGATATAGTTTCCCATTACAAGTAAGATTCTGTTGACTGAAAGCAGTACTTGGTACATCTCAGTCGTCTTCTGACAGGGTCTCTTGAGCTTTTTTCCTAAAGCGACCCAGTACAGCCTGTGGTAAGACTTTGCAGTCCATATGCAGGGAAACCACGCAGAGAAGTTCAGGCACTTACTCCAGTAGTCTGGCTTAAATTTTGTGGAAGCTTATAAACAGCATTTCTTTTGGGCTATTTTTTTTTCCTTTTCAAATTATTTCTTATATTGACTGATTCATACAGGTCTTTCTCATTACTACTAAAATAACAGAATTTCTTCCTATGTAGAAATAAGCAAGATCAAATCCCTAGCACTGAAATCCACTTTCCAAAGCATCAAGCACTGTTTTATCATTTGCTAGGTGTTTGAATTCAGTTGTGCTTAGTTCTGCAAAAGGGATAATTCGTATAATTTCAAAACAAAATATTTAAAAATACAATTATAATTTTGTTAGCAGTTCTTCCATCTATTAATATAATTCTTACTCTCTGCTTATCTGCAGATAATCCCGTGCAGCTCTGACACTGGTGTTTCACACTTTTCCCACTGCCTTCCATTAGTGACTCTGGGAAGATGCAGGAAAATTCACACTTGTTTTTATACAAATTTTTTCTCCTCTAACAAACAAAATCACCCAAATTGCACATACGCACCAAAGGGTTATTGGGTGGGAGATCTGATCACATTTGATAACAGTATGGTTTTTTCCTCACTGAAATTCTGCAACAGCAGAATTCTGCAATACAACCAGACAAAGCTTTGTGCACAATGTTTACAATTTCATTGCTAGAACAACTGTCATAGCCTTCAGGTACCGGAATTACAACCAGACAAAGCTTTGTGCACAAGGTTTACCTTTACAATTTCATTGCTAGAACAACTGTCATTGATGTGGATGTGTATCAAAATATGAAGTTACTCTCATACTAGCTAGTTTTCAAGCAATGTTTAATTAGCTGTGACAAAAGTAAATGCAACTCAGTATCTGCTTTAATAAAGAGAAAACATTTAAAAATACAATTATAATTTTGTTAGCAGTTCTTCCATCTATTAATATAATTCTTACTCTCTGCTTATCTGCAGATAATCCCGTGCAGCTATGACACTGGTGTTTCACACTTTTCCCACTGCCTTCCATTAGTGACTCTGGGAAGATGCAGGAAAATTCACACTTGTTTTTATACAAATTTTTTCTCCTCTAACAAACAAAATCACCCAAATTGCACATACGCACCAAAGGGTTATTGGGTGGGAGATCTGATCACATTTGATAACAGTATGGTTTTTTCCTCACTGAAATTCTGCAATAGCCTTCAGGTACCGGAATTACAACCAGAACCAGACAAAGCTTTGTGCACAATGTTTACAATTTCATTGCTAGAACAACTGTCATTGATGTGGATGTGTATCAAAATATGAAGTTACTCTCATACTAGCTAGTTTTCAAGCAATGTTTAATTAGCTGTGACAAAAGTAAATGCAACTCAGTATCTGCTTTAATAAAGAGAAAACATGTATATGAGGCCAAATTACACATTTTCTTTTGTTATTTATAGTGATACCGCTTAAGATACACCAAGGATTGTCTTGCATTTTCCTGTCATTCCCACCAACACAAAGGGAGTCTAAAGCACCACCAAACTGGAACGGCAGGGTTCTGCACTCATTCTGTACTGGATATGGATGGTGGACGGGGCGTAATGACAAATTTGGTTATAGATCTTTTTGTTACTGATTGCTAATGCAAAAAAAATATATTACTGCTCTCCTGACTTTTAGCCTTTTTTATGTTTAAGTCCATACAAATGCTTAACGGTCAGAATTTTAGGGCAAACCTCATACTAATGTGAAGTGTGAAGAAGAATTTAAACCTATGCACATGTGTTTCCTAATACATTAATCAGGAAATCCAGACAAAACTAGGAATATAGGTAACTACGCCCAAGGAAACAATTCTGTTCAAATTCTGAACACTTTAAAATTAACCAATAAAATAAAACCACGTGGCCAAAACTGTACATTAAATATGTGAGGGAATTAATTCTCTTTTGAGAGACACTTGCTGAACAGATAAATGAAACCATTAAAAGAACAAAGTTCTGTTTAACTCTTTGCTGGGACCCAAAACATAGTCTGAGAGTTTAATCTTTGCAACATAAAGCTAAATTCTGGTAGAAACTCTACACTTGGATAATAACCTGAGGTTTTCTGAGGTTCCCGATTCTTTCAGGTGAACTGAGGCTGTTTTGCCCCAGCCTGGGCAGATGATCAGCACAATCTATGGTGAGTGTGTAAACACCTAAAAAGATGAGATACAGCCCTGGATTGACATCAGGATCATGTGAAATTTATGGTGCGGTGTTAGCCTGATGCAAAACTACATGAAACTCTGCGAGAGTTTCTCTTTGAGATGACCTGGAAGCGGCGGTGTGGCCGCCCGGGGTTTGCTGCCAGCACACCGGTCCTCGGGAGCCGCAGTCAGGCAGAGCTCTCAGTCCAGCATAGCTGTGATTCTGATGTGCTCAGTTTGATCTACTGGAAACTCTATTGGAAACCACGATGCCTTTCATGATCATTTTCCCACCCGCTAAATTGTTCAAATGTTTTTTTTTTTTGCATAAAAGGTTTTCCTCCCCTTCTAGAAATGCTGGTGGTTAGATCTGCCTGGATGTGAAGAACAATAGGGCTGGAATTCAAAATGAGGATAGATGGGTTAATAGTTGCTGAAGCTAATTTATTTGCATTTACAATAAAGAGACATTTAGTTCCAAACCTTCTGACTGGTTGCCACAATGTCACAGAGCAGCAGCGAATTTAACCCTCATTTGTTTTAAAATTTTCTCAAATTTTTATATTTGCTATTAAAATTATTCCCATAATAAATAATAAATTCCAATTATATTTTCTAGCTAATTAAAAGCTAAGGAAGACTTTGATCTACATCCAGTTTTCACCTTGCCCCATCCTATTTGCTCTTGCCTCTGGGACTCCTCTAGCACAGATTACATAGCTATCAATCAAAGCACACTCAGAGTTCAGGGTATTTAAATTAGAGGTTTTAGTTCGGTCTCATAATTCCATACAATTTGCAGAATAAATCCTCTAAGAACTCACACTATAGAAGCGCTGGCTTGGTCAGCAGACCTGGTTTTGATCGGCCTCTGTACAGCATGCCAGCCAGAGTAAAGAGCTGAATTTGTGACAGAGCTGCAAGATGTTATGGTCCCTGTCCCCATACAAACAAGCGCAAGAGCTTGTTTGTTTTCTATAAATACCTTGGGTTTACTAGTACATTGCAACAGCAGTTCATTAAGCCTGTGGTAAGTAGCTCATTGATGTTGTCTAGAAATTACAGTAACAGGAGTCACAGTCTTCACACAATGCAAAAATCCCTCTGACGCCTCCTCTGCCGTACTCCCCTCCTCTGTTTGCTCACCTGGGATCAGGGTCCACAGATGTTTTGTGATAAATTTTCTGTAAGCGAGCAAAGGAGCTTTGGTTTTAGAAATGAATGTCATGGTGACACAATGGGAAAATATTTCTGTGCAACATGATGAAACAATTACTTGGCTGAAGTAATTCAGGAAGGGAATCACAAGAACAAGAGAAAGTGCCTGGAGCCGGTTGGAGAAGCAGAAGGAGAGCGTGGTGGCTCGCTAGCAGAAACATTGTTTTATAATTTCCCCAGCCGCTGCCATCTAGACAATAACTCCGGGGTGGATGTTTCTGACAGGGCTTTGCCACACTTCTCCGAGCCTAGGTGTCTTATTTGAAACAGTGAAATACAGGTGCTGTCTCTATCGGTTTTTGAAATACAACAGGCCAGAAAATGAACCTAGAATGTAATTTATGAAGACACTTCAGTGTGTCTAACATTTACATGTACAAG
Source organism: Pterocles gutturalis (assembly GCF_000699245.1). NCBI lineage: Eukaryota > Metazoa > Chordata > Aves > Pterocliformes > Pteroclidae > Pterocles > Pterocles gutturalis. Next base: position 6,757 of record NW_010115501.1, read on the forward strand.
GAGCAGAATAAAATCTGTGGGATCACTTGGCACAACGAGATGAGAATTACTAAAAAAAGGAGTAATTATCAAGGAGTTTGGTTGCTTAAAGGAATGCAAGCTGCACCAGAGCCACTTACGCTTAACTTCAGCACACAAGCCAGCTTTTGTGCCAGCTCTGCGCAGAAAACCAACTTCTGAGCAGCACTGCTTTCCTGCTGGTGAGTTATTGATGACCACTCGTGGTGGCAGAAAATATTTTTGTTGCTAAAAGTGAAGAATAGTGCTGATTGCTGGGTTGAGTCCCCAAGTCTGAAGGAGTGGAAGAGAAGGCAGAAGGGCTCGATGTATGACCTTAGCTATTGGGTGCATAGTATCCTGAACCACTTTGAAAGCAAATTACATGGCTGCAGAGTTAATGAGTGCAGACTGCTGACAGGAATTAAGATGCAAGGGATAAATACTGAGCTTTGGCAAAAGCACATGAAATAAAAGAGACAGTTTCTGGTCCTGGCTCTTTCACCAGTTTATCATGTATCTTTAGATAATCAGCTAGCCCCTAAATGTAACAGAAGCTGTATGAATGTATGTGCATCTCCAGTTACAAGTGCAGTTGCCATAGCTGCAGGTATATTTGCCTATTATATATTTAGATCCTGATCTTACATATGTGCTTCATTTTATACATGTAGCTGTAGTGATTTCAGTGGAACTATTATTACTCACATGAGTAATGATAAATGCATAGATCTGTATTTACATGGATGTATTTACATGGATCTGTATATACATGGATCTGAGATCACAGTGGCTCTGGGAAAATTTTTGTGCCTTGCTCAGTTCTGCAGCACATGCCCCAGCAGATTTTGAGCACTTTCATTTAATTTCATGGGTTTTCAAATACGAGAGAGCTACCCCTGCATATGGGCTGATTTGTCTGTCTCTTCCTGTACAAAAGGAGATGACAGTGGCTTCAGCATTGTTGCATTTCCCAGGGGAATAAAACCCCAAACCCTAGAACAAAACATCTGACAAGTGGGATACATGCCATGCTCTAACAGCGATCGTTGGGTCCCAATTCAACACAATATTTGAGTGTATGTTACACCTGACCAGAAACAAAGCAACGCTGAACACAAGCTTTAAAGTTTTGGATGTGTCAAGTGCTCTGTGAAACACATTCTTCCAGAGTCTCAGTGCAGCTGCCTCTGGATTATACTGCTGGGATGCAGCTGCAGCACAGGCATTAGTCCTGGGAAAGAAAACATGACAGAAAATCTGGATGTCCAGAATCATGGTGAATGAGATGCACTCAGACAGGCCAAAAGGAATCCTGATTTCCTCCTACCATACAAGGAGCCCATCCAGTTTGTATGGTGGCCAGGTCTGGCAAGCCACTCTTTCAGAGCATGGTGTTAGTACCTGGCTGACGATCAAAGGATTCTTAAGCAATAACCCACTCCGCATCAGCAAGAGCTGCTGCCAAGAACCATGGACTTCTATGGGCTGGAAGCAGTTCTATGAACTGATAAAGCAGAGGCTGAGAAAAGCAATGATGCCTGCATTGGGCAATCTGAGTGGCTACTGGAAAATGTTATTTTTATTTTAGTGCTGCAATTGCATCAGCCTGATTTGCTAAAGGCTCACTGTGACATGGCGTTTGTACACATGGTGTTTTTTTTTTTTGCAAAGCATTTTATTTAGATGAACAGATGCTCCCACTTTACAGGGGAAAACCAGTACTCCTTGGTAGTTATTCCTCTGTCAATAACAAATAGGGGTCAATTGTGCCTTTCTCCAGAATTAGCTCCCATGGATTTGGGCTTATGGAGGATGAGGCACTCAGAATACATGGGAATGATGCACTCAGATCTCTTGTAACACAGTCCTGCGCCTGGTTGTAGGGGATACAGTTCACGAGCAAGGCTGACAGACTGTAAAGGGTTTGGCAGAAAGGACAAGAAGGCAGATCTCCGTGTGGTGAAGAGGCCTGAAAAGAAGGAAGTGATACCCCACAGTACCCTGTTCTGGGAAGGTTATTGCAAGCTGTGGCAGTGATGGGAACTGTTTCCAACAGAAAGGCTGGGGGCAATGAACTATTTTCCCACTGCCCCCATGGTAATGCGAAAATTCCACTCTAGCGTTTTCTGCCAAGTCCTTAAAGGCAACACCTTAGCAAATGGCTCCTGCTTTTGCATTAATTCACTAGCAGGTGCTCTTCTGCACGAGCCCTGCAAGAGCTTTATTACCAGTGGTACACTAACTATTAAACAGCCATAAGCTTAGCCTGGTATTTACTGCAGGACGGTGCCTTCTTATTGCGCAGAGAGAGGGAACTCCCTTCTCAGCCCTCCAGGTGGTCCCTCCAGGGCAGGGTTGAGGCACATGGGTGAGAAGGGGTGGGGTTGGGTGGGAGAGGTTTTCATTGCTGCCCTTACCTGTTCTGGGCATAAACTGAAATGATCAGTCTCTAAATCCTGCCAATTAGGCATGCTTTACTGGCATTAGAGTCAGTTTACTATGACAGCTAAAATTAAAATGTTTTTCCTTAAAAAAAAAAGAGGCAAAATCCTGCTTTAACAAATTCAACTCCCAGAGCAAGGGTAGCGGGGGGCAGCAGGGCACTTGGTGGGGTACGTGACCCAGCCCAGACAGGCAGGAGCAGGGCAGTGCTCTGCAACACAGAACGGCTCAGGGACAAATACCTCCTAAAGTGTTTGTGTGTGTCCTTCCAGCAGCGACTGTCTATTAGGGACCCATGGAGTAGGGCTGGAGGATGCATGCTGCAACCCACCGCAGTACCCCCTCCTCTGCAGTAACTCCATTTTAGCATTCAAGGTAGCATTAGATGTGGAAAAAAAAATAGTGGTAACTCTTTCCTAGGATCCACCTGCCAACAAAGCCCCACCTACCTGGGAGAGTGAAATTAGATGCTTTTTATGAGACTATGAAACTGCTAATCAAGGTAGTAGCTGTGCTTTCAAGTCAGTACCTTCCTAATCTTCTGATCAACAGATTCCTATAATGAAGAGGCAACATGGACCTCTCGGGTTATCTTTGCAGCATGTATTTCTGCCTGTGAAAATATGGGTATGCTGTGCTGCCACGCAAAAGTACAAACTGGCTTCATCCTCATCTTCATTCAAAGAAGAGAGTGAGGACCATCTCCCAACAGCCCCAAATTCCTTTCTTATGAACTGTTCTCACCACTGAAACATTTAATCTCTGCTCGTTCAAAATAAGCATTTCTGATATTAGCATTTCCGACCTTTGCAACCCTCACTTGCTTCAAAGCAGGCTTCATTCTGAGAAGGGTTTGTCACTGGCACTTGGGTATGTGGAAGGTTTTTTAGGAAGTGGACAACTGGGAAAATTAATGATCCATTTCATATTGCGTAAAGCTCGCCTGTGAGGAGCACTGCCTTTCGCTCCCTTACATCCTGGGAACTCTGACCAACTCAGCCTCCTGCATCCACAGCTTGTCAAGATCCATGGCTGTTTATAATCAAACCACTCTTGTGTACAAAGCTAGGGCAGAAAAGCCCGCTTATTATGAGTGTCTTTACAAATGCAGCACTAGGTTCTTCCCTCCTCTACCTACCCCATGTCTTGAGGGGAGAAGGGAGGTCAATGTGACCTCCAAATAAACACCTCTCTCAGCTAATTTGTGCTCTCCTCCAGCCTGCCCCCAAGGATTACACATTAGCTAGGGATCTCAGGATGGCTTTGGCCACACTACACAGCTGAGTAAGCTGCTGGGACCTGGCATGGTGCAGGAGGGTGTTGCACTGCTCCTGTACTAAATGTGAAGCCCAGATGGTCGCTTTTCAGCCTCTGCTGCACTCTGCCCCACACGGCTTCAGCAGAGATTCTGGAGCAAGGAGAGCAAAGTCCTGTATCTGGCACAGCCGCAAACTTGTTTCAGGATCTCGGGCAAGTTACTTCACCTTTCTTTACTTCAGTTCTTTTATCTGCAAAGAGATACTTCCTGGATGTGTCTCGGGTATTATTTGTTTAAAGAACTGTGAAATAGGAGACATGAGACCTTGACAATACCATATATTAATTACTTAAAGTTTCTATTAAAAGCTAAAAATATGAATGAACTCAGCAGGGAAAGTCTTCCGGTGCAGATGACTGGAAGCACAACTGTCCCTCACTCCAAACACTTCCCAGGCAGTAACATGACCACAAGGAGTTTGGCTCATTATATATGTAAAATAGGCAGATGCTATTAGAAAGTAATTTTTTTCACCTAGTGAGTAGAGAGGCCTATCCCTCATGATGAAATCCTCTGCACGGGCCATATTTTTATCATGCCTCATTGTTGTCAAGGTATTTGAAATCACCCTTAAAGCTGGAGACTGTCTTCCCTTTTCTCCCCTTGAATCTGAGCTCTGGCTTCACAGAATTTCACTGAGTCCTCAGCATTTTCCTCTCAAATTCCCTTCCCTTTCACATTATGCAATTCCTGATGTTGGTGGGTATCGTCGCAGTTTTATTAAGTATGTAATAACACACTGTTCACGGACAACATATCGTCATAATAAACCATCCACGTACTTAGGCCTGACTCGTCAGTCAACATGGAAAAGGACTGAATGGAGTTCATAAAAGCACCTTTAAGAGGCTGATGGAAATGTTTAAAGCAAAGAGAAATTAGCAGTGTTTTGTATTGTTTATTTGGCAGAGCAGAAAATTAATTAGCACTGGAGAGAACACACTCTTCTGGAATGCCCATGTGTGGCCCATTATATCCCGTTTTGCCCTCTGAGTCATCCCTCCGCAGCCACTGATTCCGTGCGAACAGGAGCAGTCACAGTGGGATCAAGTTTAGTGACTTACTCGTGTGAGTAAGCAGCCATAGAGGGAAATTTTCCCTTGAGCTGTGGCCAGGGCACCATTGGCAAAAGCTGGTGAAATCACTTTTCTAGGCAAAAAAAAAAAATCACATTTTTGCATATTATTGTTTTTACTTTTTTACTTTTCACTTTAGGAATTTTGTGATGCTAAAAACATGTTTGCAGTAAGCTATATAAATCAGGAGTCTGTATGTATCCCAGCCTGATGATCTGAGACATCTGGCACTTACACTTGGTGCCTTCCTGCACGGGAGAAATTGCCCCCGTGAAGGGAATGCACACTTCCAAGACCTAAGTGAAACAGAAATAACAAAATAGTTCCTGGTGTGCTTAAGCCCTGAAATTGCACAAGCAAGTTACCAAGGCCAAATGCAAGCTCCCTCCAAGTCTAGGTGAAAGGTCACCCACGAATTAGGAAGCAAATTATTGAGTTACTAGCATTGCAGTAACAGAATAAACTCTCACCAACCGATTGACTAAGACAGTGGGATGTCACCCCCAGCTGTTGGCAACCCTCCTCTCATCATTAACCTTCATTAAGGTGGTCATCTCCAAACCAAACAAATGCACAGTTCAGTTGCTAATATAAAAGACATCAATTAGATTTATATAAGAGTATTGCAAAATATTAAATAATAAAGGCTGCTACCAAACAACAGCAGGAAGATTCATCGCCCTGCAACGTTTGCCTCTCGAGCAGACAAAGCCTGGCTGTTTTGGGAAATTGCACCTTGACTGGTGACAACACTCGCGCTGTGCATTTGATGTGGGGGAGAGGGGGTACCGCTGGCATATTGTCTGTCTGCATCTGACAGCAAGGCTAAGGCTGGCACTTAGCTGCACGAATCGCCAATTACTGAAATTTAAAAGCTTGCATATGCAAATCACTAATTCAACATATTAGCATAGTCAGTTACCCAAACTGTAATCTCAATCGTATCTCCAAGTTAGGCATGCAATCACACACCCATTTTGCAGATTTGCATTTGTGAACATGGTTTCCCGAGAGCCAGGTCCAGAAACTAGTCTAATAACCATTTTTTCCACATGTAGTTCTGGGAAGAAAAAAGAAGAGTGAAAGTATGCTGAGTGGCTTCCTCTCCTGAAAGGTAATGGGGAATGATACAGAATTAGGAACTGATGTGGACAGCTGAATGACAACTGAGAGAGCTAGATGATGAGTTATGCCAGCTCTCCTTTAATCTAATGCCCATCTTTGTGACTCTTTCGACCCAAACAGCATGAATTTCTCTCTATTAGCAGATATTCACACACAGGAAAAGACCGTGTGCCAGATTTTGGCTTTATTTACATTGAATTACCTGAGATTAGAATCTGAAACTAGAAACTTTCTTTATACAGTTACAAATAGCTATATTATGCAGTTTTAAGGGGTTAAGAAAAGGAGGAAATCATAACCACAGAAGTCATAAAGGCAACTTATCCCAAGCCAAATAGTTTTGTTTCTAGCATAGGGCTTTAATTATAACATGTCATATAATGATGACATAGTGCTATAATAGGCAAATATAATGCATTAATCTGATATTATATTTTGGCTTTAACAATAGGTGCAGCGAACCAGCCTTAGTGGATAACTCATTCAGAACCTATCTGCACACTCCACCTAGATACTTATCTGCCTCTTTAATTAAGTGGAGGGAAACTTCTTGAGGCCATACCCATAAAGCCAGTCTCTGATGATAGCAGAGTTACTGGAAGCCTTTGGTAATCGTTTACACCCACGTATTGTGGTTAGCTTCCAACTTTGGCTCTTTCCTTCTTGCTCTGGAACCACCTATTTATCCCCTAGTGTAAATCCCCTAGTGTTTTTGTACCAAAAAGGGTACAAAAGACCTCGGGCAGTTTGTTTGAGCAACACATGAGCATACTGTCATTGGCCTTCTCAGGACTGAACCAGGCTTCCTAATTGCAGTGGTGGAAAAAAAGAGCTTTGGCAAATTTTTCCCTTTCCAGTATACTTCTTGAAACAGTAGCAACAGACTGCACCAGTGAACACAGTACGGCCAGTGCCACCTTTCCATATGCAAGTCCCCCAGGTTGTCCTCAGCATGTGCTTGTGGCAACCAGAGACACTACAGCAACCAGTTTCAGTGGGAGCAGGATTGGGCCTCGTGGGATAAAATAATCTTTCCTGAGTCCATTGGTCCTGTGTAACTTTGTGTACATTGAAAAACACCCTTTTCAGCTTGTTCAAACACAAAAGAGTTTGTAGGGTTGCATGCTACGCTAAAAATAAAATTTTAACTACTATATTATGGTGCCCATAGCAGAGGAGTTGGAACAAGATGATCTCTAAGGTCCTTTCCAACACAAACCATTCTACGATTCTGTGATTCTATATTAGTCTGGAGAAGGTGGTTTCCTGAGCTGTAGGGCTTGCTCCCAAGTAGGAATTTCTGAGAGAAGTATCCTGCTCTGAAGCAGTAATATACAGAAATCATACAAAGCATGTAAACAGCATCTGAAGAAAGCACAGGATCAGCAATCTCAAGGCCATGTGAGATCACTTTCTGAGGTGACAATAGTGTACAATAAGTATTATGGTCCCTGCAGCAGAACATGAGGTTCCTGCACTGCACTACCAGCTAAGCAAGCCACACAGGATGAGCACAACCAAAATGGCTCCAGCAGCTTACCGCCTCCTTTTCCTTCTTCTCTCCTTCTGCAACTCACTTCCATACTCTCCTCCAGTCTTTTCCAGTATGAAAGGCTCTGCTAATGACCTTTGAACAGACCATGTTGAGAATGTCACTGCAGAGCTTCTTAATCTTATAGTGGCGCCTAGATAATATGGTGATGGGTACTGAAATGCTGAAAAACAGACAGACAGATAGCTAGATAAGATTAGATGTATAAGCAATTTAGTCAGTCATCATACAGAGCAGCTGACATAAGTTCATTTTTAAAGCCAACTGCTGAAATTGCTTTAGAAGTCCTTACATTTTAATTCTGTTGAAAGACAGACCTTTGATCTGAATTGTTTTGGTGGCATGTACATTATTTGAATGGAACCTCACCTGACCAGGTAATACCAGACTGGTCATTCCTGGCATACTATTGTCATAGGAGAACACTGTACATGCAAATCCATACCTACTGATAGCTCAAGGGCAGACAGATAACTGAGCATCACGGAACAGATATAGACTGAAAGCATGAGCACCACTTTATGGTGCTATGCAGAATGAATCATGGCCAATAAAAGGCTCAAACAACCATATATACAACTCAATGTAACACCAAAACACTTAAATTAAGCATGACCATTAAATAAAAGGAGAAAAAGTAATAGATAAATGCTATTGTTTCTCTTTTTCATTAATATTTATTAATTTACACTGAGGGGAGATGGAGGAGGAAGAGAAATAAAACAGATCTGTCAGATTCGCTATTGTTTATAGACAGTTTTATATTCCAGCTTTCGGGTACTAGCAAAACACTGGGATGTTTATACTGCATTAATTGCAGGGAAAATTATTTAGATTCACATGTTATAATTCAGCATTAAAAAAATTTCAAAGACACTTCCTAGGGCAGATTATTTTTGAAGTGGGTTATTTGTTTTCACTCTAAATCTGAGGCCACAGTAGTATTCCCAGCTATGGAAGGGGTAAGAGAATTAATATAAAAGTGTAGAGTTTGCTAGTCCATGTGTTTCCTTGGGTGGCATTCACCCCAGCACAGAAACTTCACACCACCAAGTCCCTCTAAAGCAAAAACTGCTAAGAGCACGGCTGAACCACAGATAAATGGTTGCATGTCTTAATTAGTGATGGCTGAAGCTCTCAGAAGATTCTGTGGTTGAATTAGAATAAGCATTTTAAAAGTTCAAATGTTAATCCAAGCCTCTTTAGTTTATAATGATGGAAGTCACTCTCCAGAGCTGGCTTACTCATTCCGTTTTTAATATATCCTGACTGAAGCTGGGTTTGAACCGCTGCACAAACAGCAGCTGTCATGAAACACAGCTCCCTCCTTCATACCCACTCAAAATCAGTAATTGCAGGTGTGCAGAAAAATGAACTGACTGCACAGCAGTCTCCAGACAGCGCTTGCCACAGTCTTGTGTCCTTCTGTGACACTTTACTTTTGCATATACTTGGCCCTAAGTCTTGAAGGCTTGGATTAATCTTACTGAACTGTTAGAATCCCTGTTTCCTTAACGTTTGGGAAGCTCAACCTCTTTTTGAAGGTTCCTGCCTCTTGCCAGTGACTACAGTGAAGGAGCTAGACTAAATGAGATCTGAGCATCATTTATTTGCCTGTACTTTGGAAGGATCAAGGTCCATCTGTATTGTGAAATGCCCGATGTTACGGTATCTCCCTGACCCGTAACCTGTCCCCCGTAGCTAGTCCGTTATGGGATATCTCAAGTCAGCTTTCCGGCACACTGGTGTATTATAACGGTCTGTAACACAGCAGACTTGATTCTCCAAACAGAGTGTTCATATACAATACACCTAGATCCTGATTCCCCCCTGTTTTATGACTGTGCAGTCAAACCTACGGACTCACAGCGAGTCCACAGGATGTGTAAAATGCCATCCAGCATACCTGGAAGTGCCAGGCTCTCAGTCTGCACAACTCAAAAGCAATGGAGGATGAGGCCAGTACTTACAACAATTGTGCTTATATGCATGATGTCTACATGAGCAAATACTGGGCTTGTTATGCATGTATTTGACATCTGCAAAGAGTTGTCCAGCTTGTGCACAAATGGAGTAGGTGCGAATTTCCCTTGCATGCCACACGTGCAAATCAAGCACAAAAGCATGCCATCAGCTGAGACAACCATTTAAAAACAGGTATCTAAAAGTATCACATAGTGAAGTGGTAAAGAACATAGTTTTAATTTTCAAAATTACCAAGCAGCAAGCAGCTCTTGGGTTTTGTTTTGGTTTGTTTTGTTTTGGTTTGGTTTGGTTTTTTTTTGAGAATCAGGCTGCTCACACATTTCCATTTAGGTTTTGGAACACAATACTATATACCTAGTTTTTGAGGAACATTGGCCAGATTGCTAGCTGTCAGCTGGAGTCTTTATCAGGAAATCTGTAAGTGAACATTCCAGGCCCAGATTCATAGAAAACAAAACTGTGCAGAAACTTGTATACCATAGTGGTAGTTACACTGGAAGCAGTAAAAAGGATTAAAAAACCTAGTTCTAGTAAAAAGCCCTGTTCAGGAAAAGGGACAGAAATGTACTTTTGTGAACTTGAAGTGTGTACTTTCCTGTTTGCAGGGATAACAGCAGTCCTTCTTACAGCATTGTGCACTTTCAAAGCTTTGAATGAATCACCATAGCTGATGAATAATAGCACCTTTAAATAAAATCTTAATTGCAAAACAAAGGAATAATAAAGAAAAGTTTTGAGTTTTTTTATTCAAAGCTTAGAAAAGTTCAGGTTGGAGTTTTGGGTGAAGGTTTGGTTGCTGCCTTTTCCCCTTTTATCTGAACCAGCTCACTCAGACCTAATCTTCATCATCTAAACCACATGATTAACACACAAAATAACTTTGGAGCAAGCCAGGCCCAAGCAGGAAGCTGCAAGTACTATCACGTCTTCACGATATTAGCCAGCAAAATAACTGTGGTTTCTTCAGTTTTTGATTTTTTTTTTTTTTTCAATTCTCTACATTTATGTTTTCCTTGAAAGGGGTTTGCGTTTTTGTTTCTTTGTGTTGGAAACTTTCAGATTTACAATCCCACTCCCAGAGGGAATGCTTATTCTCCTAGACAATCCCCACAAGACTGGGGCAGGCCTGGACCCTTACGCAAAATGGGCAAGGACAACTCTCACTGTGCTCAGGATTGCCAGTCAAAACCAAACCATCCAGCCAGATAGCACCTCTCCCACCTGGTCAAGTTTAAAAGAAAGGAGCTATGATTGTACCATCTGAGGGGACTGGTCCTGCTGGTGTGTATCAGGCTTGTTCAGAATATTCCATTTGAATTGATTGTCTTGAGAAAATAGACAGTCCTTTACTTCTTTCAGGATCCCAATGGATTTTAGGTGGGAACTCTGTACTAAGCTGCTGAGATCACGCAGTTCTGGGCATGTCTAGACATAAAGTTGCTGGTACTGGAAGAATTGTTATCCTGAGCAGGGAGGAACCTACTGAGTTGTAGGTGCTTAAGTCCTCTTTTGCATCTGGCCCTAACTTGCAAGAGAGGAAGAGCCAAATGCTCAAAGGCAGCTTCCATTTTATGGCTCTAAATTATGCCAAAAAATTATGGACTTGATAATTTTGCACCTGCATTTGTATTGGAGTGAAGGGAGAGTCTCAACCAGGCAGGGAGAGGCTCTGATTCTCTGCCCTTTTTCTGCTCTGTGAATTCAGAAGGGAAGAGAGGCCTCATGCCAGCAGAAATCCTAGTCCCATGTGTGTCATACACTCCATGCAAAGCTCCGCGGCTGGTACACTGGGTGCTTGTTGGGCAATGGCATGGAGAAGGCTGGTTTCCTTGGAACATTTTCTGTTCAATGTACTGTTCCTTCCCGGCATTTCACAAACCACCACAAAGAAGACAACAAAAAAGGGTGAAAAAACCTTCTTAAAATGAATTGTGTGTCTCTTCCCTCATTACCCCAACAGCCTTGGCAAACTCATAGGAACCAGGCAGAGCTGGTCTCTGCTGGATGTTACTCTTTGCACAACTTTATGATAATTTTGGAGAGTTTGCAGGATCAAATGGTGAAAGCACAAGGAGGGAAGTGAGGACTCTGCCTGCACTCCTGGTTCTGCCACCAAGACCCTGTTTGTATCGGGATGACATATATAAACTCTTTTGGTTGTCCTATTAGCACAAACCTTGTTTTATGTATTTGCTACTTCTGTTACTTCTAGGGCTATCTGAGGCTCTAATCAAAACAATAGCAAAATGTCCCAGTTTATCTCCAAAGCCAATTATAAACCTAAGAACTATGCCCTCTCTGCTCTGATTCAAGGCCTATTAAAGATAATGCAAAGACATCTGTTCACTCCAGTATACTCCAGATTACAGTGCGGGCTCTTGATCAGGTGGAAGAGAGAAGGAAGTCCACTAGAACTGAAGGAAGCAGTGGGAGAACTAGAATATATGTTAACGGGGGTGTTGAAAACACCCTCATGAGATGCTGGAAGCAAGACTTCTGCCAAAGCTTGGCTAGAACACACGAGTTTAGGGACCCAGCTTTTGCAGCTGTTTGGTTCATCCTAGGAAGAAAACAACTTCCTGTCTTAACCTCTTAATGGGGGTTCTATATTTGTAATTTGCAGCATTTTTCATACCTGAAGGAATAACTCAGTTCTGCTTTCATGGTAAAATTCCCAATGATTTCATTGCGAGCACGGCACAGCTCACATCCTCTTATTCTCTGCTGTTGGGTCTTTTTCACATCTTTGACACTGTGAGGCTTGACTGGTCCTCTCCCTGCTCACGCTCATTCTTGGTCTCTGTTTCCTTGACACAGCTAACTGTTGTTAACTCCATCTAAAGATCATATTTGTTTCTGTAGTAACCAAAATAGAAAAACAGGAAAATGATTCAAATACTGTCTTCTGCATCCATTTAAGACATCTCCTGCTTATAGTGACAACATATTTTTTCATTGCTTTTCATCATCAGCCTTACAGTCAAGGTCAGCTGTTCTTGGATGGGGTTTATGGAGGAGAATGGGGCAGCTGGACAGTCCTAGCTGCCGTACTTGCAGAAGCAGACTGTAAATGTAGCATGTGATCTTCCCAAAGCACAAATTAAAAAAGGAAGACAAGAACGAACCAAAAATGTATTACTGTTTTTGAAAATGAAACCTCATGATTTCACGGTGTAGCACTGCTATTTTAGTGTTGTTGTTTTCAAAACAGTACTAACTTTGTGGTCCTTCCTAAAATACCTACTTCCCTGGGGTTGGTACGTACAAGTGACCTCTCTGCCTTTCAAAATCCTCTTTTAAATTAATAAAGTGGTTTCAAACAAGTGGTGGGTTACACATAAAACCTCAAAAGTTTATCTAAGAACAGATTTTTCCTAAGTTATTTCAAAGTCTTTATTAAGATAAAAACTGCAAAGATGCATCACCATGATCCACTAATAACCAGGTCATCTCTAGTCCATCTGCTATCATGGTGCAAAATGAGGGAGTCTGAAGAATATGAACACTGATTATGTAAGGAGATGCTTTGGTTTGTGATCAGAGATGGCTCTTTCTTCTAAAAATAGACTAAATTTGATTCACTAGCAGCAGTGACAAAAAAGGTATTTTGGTTCATAAGGAAATGCTTTGATTAAAATATTTAATTTTGTTTTAAGGGTTTCCAAAAATATAATTAAGCATTAAACTAAAATGGAAAGTCTGAACCTCAAAGTGAAAATGTTTCACTTAGAAAATGCTAAAATTGTATAATTTGATTTGTTCGGAATTTCAGGGTGATATAACTAAACCAGTCAGTTGAAACTGGTTCTAGTTCCCAAAGCATCTCACTTTTCCTAGATGTGAACATTTTGGCTGAGATTATCCTACAATAAATAATGGGAGGACGTTACTGTGAAGAAGTAACATGCTGTCAGAATCAGGATTTCGGTATTACCAAATACAGGTCTCTCGTGGCAGTTTGCTGCACTATTTTATCAATGGTATTTACAGACCTCTCAGCGGAAAGGCAGTGGGTACAGTAAGGAGTAAGTCACGGTTTGCTCTTAGTATATTATTAGCTATGGCAAAGTTACATCTCAACAAATCTGTAAACTCCACTTGACAGGAAAATACGATGCACATTTGTGATGCCACAGAACTAAAGAATGGTTCTTTTCCCTCAAGATTTTCTTTAGGGCTCTCCTCCAAATGAATCCTAGGCAGGTAAGTTATTGTTTACCCACACGACACCTAAGCAGCATATTTAACACAGTTGCAGTTCATACTTTAAATTCAAACACAATATCAATCCAACATTTTCTGGCAAATAAAAGGCAGCAATGGAGTGTCAAGAATTCAAGGAGACTCCCATCTAAGTTAAATAGTGTTGCTATCAAAAGCTGGCAGCAAGGAGTGCATCTTTTTAAAATGTTTCTATTAGAAGCTGATGTTTATGATCACTCTCAGCTTGGCAAGAAAAACACTCTTCTAAACATTTACATTTCACATTCTTTAGGACAGTTGAAAAATGTTGGCTTGCAGTTCTCCACACTGCAGAGAGGTTGTGAGGAATGTTACAGTAGAACATTAATAGCCATGGACTTTTCTTGTTCTTTGACTTACTGTGTGGTAGTTTTATACCAGTTGTGTTCTTAATGTCGTCTGTCCTGATTTGAGTTGCACACAAACAACATGAGCCTAGGTTTATTTTTCTAGCTAATAAAAACAAAGTCAATTCATTTATTAATAATACTTTGTACTGTTATAGGCACCATTTGGAGACTTTCCCATTTTGAATTTATTCACTATATACCAGAGCAAAACTCCCCAGCAGAGTCAGAAAATGAGTATTTTTCAAGAGATGCAGTGTGAGAAGGAGGGACTGTCACTGTTCTGTTTGTCCAGACAATGCCACCATGTTCTGGTTTGCCTACAACTCTGATCACAATGTATAGACATCAGCAACAAAAATAATAATAATATAATGTAGAACCTGTGGTCAGTCCTTCTGGCTCCAAGGGAACTACTTCCAGGAGTAGCTGTCACATCTGAATAAGATATTTGTGTTCGGGCTGCCGTGTGTCACCCATCACTGGCCCCAGTGCAGAGCTCTGCTGAGCTCCCACAAATCGTGCCATTAAACCCAGCTGGACGGATGACTTGTACCTGCCTACTCACTCCCTCGCACAGATTTCCCAATCTGACCCAGCCTAATAGCATCAGGGGAAAAAAAAAAAAAAAAAAAAAAAAAAAGCATTGGCTTTATTCTTCACCGAGAGCACTGTTTTCAAAGCAATGTTTTGATAATACAATTACATTGTAGATTAGAGGTGCATAAATGTATTCAACGTGTTCCCTTTCCACAAATCACTTAAGGAGATGTATGAATCTCACTGACAGAGTTAAATGAATCGCTGAATGAGGACTGATGCATGGGATACGATGAAGTCCTAAACATTGTCAACTCCAAGGAAGATCACTGAAAGTTGATGGTACCTAGGGACGACAGGATTGACTAAATACAAGAATGAATCCGCACAAATAATGTTCTGTATGCAAATCCTCTCGCTGCAGTGTTGCAATCAGTGGGAGTCCCCTGGCCAGACTGCTCCTGTGGGTAAGCTCACTCATGGTCTGAGGATCTGCAGAATCAGGCTTGGTGGTATGCGCCGGATGCCTGTGCACTATCATTTTAATTCAGTTTGCTAAGGTGTGTACTATCTCTGGAGGTACACGTAAGCCACAGTCCCAGTGGCATCGAGTCAGCTGCTTCAGGTCTGGGCCACTTTGTGGTCAGCTGAAGACAGGAGGCTGATGGAAGTGGCTTGTTTGATGGCACTTGGATAAAGAAGAAAATTTGCTGTATGCCTTGCTGGTAGTAGCAGTACAGAACTCAAGGTGAATGGTGAATTTACAAATGGTGAATACAAATTGTAGGTGTGAAGTCTTAACTGCTGTTCATTAGGCAACGATACAAACAGTCTGTATACTTAAAATGTCCTTCATCAGAGGAATTCAGGTAACTTGGAAAATTTATTAAAGCCTCATCAAAACATGGTTTGGGACAGTATTATATGGAGATCTCCGGAAGCAGCCATAAGCTACTCTGCCTGAGCCACGGCACAAAGCCTGGGCCTTACAGCTACTGGCACCAGGAGGTCAGGAGCGCACCCCGTTCTGGGAGCCCTCCTCTGTTCAGGGAGGTGCTTTTATTCGGTAGGATAAAAGCTGGGTCTTGCTGGCTTCCATCAAACTTGCTTGGGAATATTCACAAACTCATGGAAACAAAAGACAATGTCTCTTGACAAAACTTTTTAGTATAATTCTGTGCAAGAAGTCTCTCATTCCAGAATAAAAATGACCACACAAAGACTGACTCAAAACTAACTCCCTGCCAGCCTTTAGAAACTGAAAGTCCCATTTTAAAGCTGAAGGCATTTACAAAAACCCCATGTTTTTACTTAGCCTGTTGTTTCCAGAGTGTACATCCCCCAGAGCAAGCACCCAAAATCCAAATAAAGTCAGGGGAATCTCGAGGTACCCAGTGACAGTTGCGTCACTTCAAGACAAGCACCCAAACCAAACAAGGTCAATTGAACCTCGAGGTGCTCAGTGACTCATTTCGAGGCAGACATTAAAAGTGAAGTATCTCTGAAGGGTCTTGAAAATTTTAGCGTAAGTGACTGGGACAGAGGATGAAGTTGAGGAATTCCTGTCCCCTAGACAAGTCCTCTCAGAGCAACTCGTTATCGATCAATAATCTGTATTCATATAGATAAGCATATACAGGTCTCTATAGGAAACTGGTAACACATCACAGATCATAACAGAATCTGTCTGTGACCAGTGTCTCAAATAGCACTAATAACTCTGTATGAAGAAACAAAGGCAGCAGCTCAGAGTGGGTGGGAAGCAGTAGCCAGCAGGCTGGCTGGGAGGAAGGGAGAAATAACAAGGCTCATCATTCCCGGGAAGGGCCAGCAGGTGTATTTATAGAGGTCACACACCTTCTGGTCAATTAGGGCAAAACCCAGAGGAACCACTGGGAAAATATCCATTGCTGCTGGCTTTGGTAAAAGCCAATAAGAAACACATTTCTATTACAAAACCTAATTTCTAGGTAATAAAAGTGTGGAGAACTTCAAAGAGTTGCCCAGAGAAGGATGGAACATGGTATATGTTCAGAATTGGGACTAATGGATCCCAGTGCCCGAGCGTGTGGACATTCTTTGAGATTCCAAGGGATAGCCTAAAACACTGGCCTCTGGTTCAAAATTTAAGCCAGAATTTAAATAATTTCTACTTATTTACTTTCCATTTTACTTGCTTACTTCCTCCTAGTCTAGTATCTAAATGTTCAATTTTAGTTGTTACTAAGTAAACACTTGTTTTACTACAAGGCTTGTCTGATGTTGGGGGTAAAGCAAATC
Source organism: Pterocles gutturalis (assembly GCF_000699245.1). Lineage (NCBI taxonomy): Eukaryota > Metazoa > Chordata > Aves > Pterocliformes > Pteroclidae > Pterocles > Pterocles gutturalis. The sequence goes on from NW_010115501.1 coordinate 23,665, forward strand.
AAAACAAAGCTATGGTGTTACAGTTCCATGGAAATCACAGATTGAGTCAACGAAGCACGTGAGGGTAACCCTGAGAACCTGTACCTCAGCCCAGCTTTATGAGATTTTGCAAGTGGGAGTATTTTCTGCCAGGCTGCAAAGAACCAGTGCAGGAGCTGGGACTGCCAAGTGCCAAGTTTGCAGAGGCGGTCCCTTCAGTAGGCACAAACAGAACCCCGTCTGAGGCGCAGAGAGACTCCCCGTAGCTTCTCTAAGCCATGGTGCTGTACAATGAGTAGACCAAAGTCATACCACGGGTTAGTGACAAAGCTGAAAAGAATCCAGATTGCCAGCTCCCTGTCCTAAATACCAAATGTAGTCCTGCCTTCTCCTCTAGGATAAAAGCATAAGGAAAAATATTCTAAAAGCTTTCAAGAAACAGTGTCAATTTTGCTGTTAAAAGGAGGAAGCATTGTCAAAGGATCAGAAAATTCCACAAAGCAACACAACAGTTACTATTGCAAAACTCTGGGGGATCTCTTCTGTGGGACAGAGTTATTCAGCAGCTCAGATTCATAGCAGTATTTCTTCGTCCGCCACAGTCATAATTTCTTTTTCCTGTTTTGGAGAAGTTCACTAAGCTCAGCTCTTTTGGCTTCAGTGAGAGCCAGACCTTGCCTAAAATGTAATATTTTTATTGTCCTTTCCATAGAATTTTTATGCTGTGTTTATCAGGTTAATTTCTTTTTTCATTAGAAGTTAATCACAGTGCCATTAGCACTGCTTTAATGTCATGAGAATCACACTCTGTAGGGTGCATCCTACGACTGCCTCAAAAATCTCTCCCTGTGGATATTTTGTCTCTGTGAAATAGTCTGGTTCCAACTATTCATCTTTGCCAAGAAGAACAATGTTACCAATTATTCCTACAGTGGAAAATAAATCAGAGCAATCATTTGTTTTCTTGCAGTTGGTTGTACATATCCTTCATCAGAAGAAATTTAGCTATGAATTAGAAAAATTTCCTTTCACCTCCCAGCCTCTTCAGTTTGTGCAGGATTCATGGTATGCCTATGCATCAGATGAGTTATTTTACCTAGGAGGTAGGAATTGTTCCAAGTTCATACCTGTTCAAGATGTAATTCAGTTTTAAGAAGGAGACTGGCATAATGCCTATCTACAAAAAATCTCCAGCGTTATTACGTACAGCATAGAAGAGTTAACAGTGACCCAGTAAAAGAGATCCAGAATTGGAAGGTGGTTTTGCAGAGAGAAAAGATCTGTCATTAGTGAAAAGAAATGAGATTAAATTACTGAAAGAGCATTTCTGATCATGCAGTCAAGGAAATGTAGAACAGAACTCCAGGGCACAGAGGGATCTGTGAGTACTACCTTGGGAAGAAGGTACTATAGATACTTCTGCAGATAAGGGCGTATCAAAATTCAGCAGCTGAGCTCAGAAACCCAAACATTTGTATTAGAAATACAACCAGTTCATGTTCATGGATTGGGACATGAGTAGCTTTAGGACTTGGCTCTCCTGTTCTGCTTAAGCATGCAATTCATCAGAGTCATTCAGACGTGCCGATACCTTGCAGGTATCAGAAATCAGAGCAGATGTACACTCAGGTTATACAAGCAGCTACCCTTCTGTGCACACAGTTGTGAAAATCTGATCCTAAAGATTTTTCACATTTATTTTCGCTTTGCACACGAATTGCAGAGGTGTTGTCCGAGGTGCTGAGTCCTCCTCGGGTCATGGGGAAGCTCAAGGAAGCTGCAGGTGCTCCATGCCACTGAAAATCACGTAATTGGCTTAATCATCAACAAAGTCTTACTCCCAAGACCTGCAGCTGGTATCCAGTGAAATCTGAGATAGCAGTTAGACTGTTAAGCAACTAGTAATACCAGTTTTTCTAGAAAATTAATAAATGCAAATGTTAACTGTTCTAAATTCACTTAATAAACAAGTCACCTGGAAAGATTTGTGGTTTTCATTAAAACAGAGAATATAAATAGAAAAGGAAATGGAAGGCCTGACACTTGGTGTCCAATAAACCCCACAACGTGACCAAGTTTTGCAGGGCTCTCTGGGTATGCAGTGAGATAATTAGCAAAATGTCATTGTAGTCTTTCAATCATTACAAAATAGATTTAAATGCCTTCTAAGTGTGCGGCCCATTAGTGACTAATGGAGCAACTGCAACTGATAGGCTGGATCCTTTGCTAAACAAGGCAGAGCAAAGGAGATAACCAGTGCTAAACTGCACGGCAGGCGCAAGGGGCTGAGAACTTCCAAGGAAGTGATTCTGTTCTCAGCTAGTGAAATACACTGGCAAGTGCCAAGTGCCTCATTAACACTCGATACACGTCCAGTGTCCATTCACACCCAATGATTCTGAGGCTAAGCCAGCTGAGGAACTTGAGTTTCATCCCCATTCAGTGTAAGAAACTGTGTGTTGCACTGAGTCGTGGTATTGTTCCCATTCTTGCCTTATCCCCAGTACAATAGCGCACTGTCCTGTAGTGGGCAGACCAAACCCCAAGCAAAAGTTTTGTGCAAGTACTCAGTCCTTAAAAAACTATGCTCCTCCTGAAGTCCTGGCTCTAGGAGACAAATGTGGATTCCCCTGGAAAACTGCCCAGATAAATGTGAGTATGGAAATGGGTGTAATTGCCTGCACTCTGTGTTTGTGTTCAAACTCTCCCTTGACTTCAGTTGCCAGATTTTTCCTATCAAAACTAGGGTGAGATTATAAATTTAAAGGATATATCAAATAATTAGGTATCACTCTTGATAATCAATTATGGATTGAAAACAAGTCCCATAGGCTGAGAAAGTTTGAAACATTATGCACTTGTCTCCAAAGCACAAAGGAAGAAAAAAAAAGGACATATAAGGGGAATAAAACTACTGTACCACAGGTATAATGTCTTAGAAAAACTAACTCAAAGGGTAGATTGCATTCTGAATCTGGACCATGAATAAGATCTTCCCAGCTTCTGCAGTGGCCTAGACATGTGTCACCTTCTACATTCCTCACTGGTCTCTCAGGAAGCAGCTGCAATGTACAACCACAGCTCCCAGCCATGAAACCATCACGTGCTACCTGCCGAGCCTGGCAGAGTCTGAGCGATGACACTGCCTCACACTACTGTGGGGACTGCAGTAAAAATTACCCAGCTGACCTCCATAAAACTAACTGAGTGGCCCTGCTGGAAGCATTGTATATCTTCCTGGAGCTGTGCATTGGAAAGGACTCTCTGAGTCACCCTCCCCATTTGCATATCCCTTTGCATCTTGGCATTAACAGTCAGGAGCCTCTGGAGCCAGCTCGAAAAGCCTCATGTTTGTGCTCTCCCATGCAAATACCTCTTCTCCCTATATATTAGTTACTGTGTGTGGGTTTTCTCTCTCACTCTCTCTTGCCATATGAGTGGGAGTTGATGGCATCAACTTTATGAAATCTCAACGCATGCCAAGAACAGCTGGAGAAGTTGAAACAAGTTCTGGGTGAGGTGAGTTTCATGGGCAGGGATTGAAATTAGCAAAGGAACCGTGGCTGCTTGCCATCCCGGGAGTCTCACATGGAGCGTGTGGGCTTTGCCTGCTCTACAAGCAGATTCCCCATGAAGAAAAGGATTTGATTTGAGTTAGATAACGACAACGGCAGAGAGACTTGAATTAGAAGAATCTGTTCACCAGGAGAGACCATCTCTGCACCTCTTCCGTGACTGGTTCATTATGTAAATATAAAAATTTCATCATGATTATGAGGTAATTAATATCTTTAGGCAGCATGTAGCACTCTTCAGCTTCAAAATGCTTTACTAACATTAATAATTAATCACCACAACACTCTGGGAAGGTTATCATCTTAATCAACGGGTAAACTGAGGCACAAAGATTTAAAGTATCACAGCCTGCCAGTGGCAGTACGCTTGTGTCCCAGCCTGGTGCTCAGTGTGTCACAGTGCCTGGCCGAGCCCCCTGATACGCTTTGTGATACGAAGGAACAAACCAAGAGGGCAGTCCAAGATGAGTGAAATATCACTCCCTCCAGACTGCACACAGCCCAGAACCTGTTAATCGCTGGCTGTTCCCTGCAGGTGTCTGTGTTCTCAAATCCAGGACATCTGTCCTCCCCTTGTAACACCTGCAACACATTTCTGTTGGTCTTTTTGCGTGTTCCCTTCAGCGGCCCAACAGTATTCCTGACGTGACAGATACACTCTGGCCTCAGCCTCCGCTATGACTCAGGCATTTACATCTTCTTTTCCAGGTAATTTTAGAATATAAAGAACCAATGATATGTCTGATGAATTTTAGTGTTATAAGTTGTCTAATAACTAGCATTTGCTTTTGAAGCACTTTACACATCTACCTCAGAAGAATTTCCACCTTTTACCTCAATCTCTTATACATGAACATTTGGGTCTGGTTCAAAGTTTGGTCATAAGTTGTTAATTTTCTATAACCAAGTCTTGCCTAGGCTAACAAACGCAACTTTTACCTTATCAGTTTTTGCCATCGGTTCCACCTGGACATCTCCACTGGGTCATACATTATTGCTTGGGTATGTCATTCCCAGACAAACCTGGGGAGAATTATGAAAACAGTGACCTCCCTGACCAATTCAGAAGATGAAACTAGAGCTCAGCCTATTAAATACAGAAATATGCACAGTAGATCTGAAAGAAAAGTTTGCTTTTCTTGAGGTTTCACAAGAGGGATCTGTCAAATGTGGCAGGCTGTCATTAAAAACAATTAACCTAATCAAAAATCCCTTTTCTCTTACTTCTGCCTAGTCAGGTGAATATTAAATACTAGATTTTCCAGCGGGGGAAAAAGAGGAAATCAGCATCTATGTTTTCATTCAAACATGCGTACGAAGGAGCAAGTACAGATTCGCCTTCGTATACCTCAAGTATGCATGTAATTAGTATGACTGCACAGGGAGTCATGGGACTTGTATCCATGACTGGCCACCTGCCTGTCATTGGGGCGGTCGTCTTAATAGTGACAAAGCTTCTGCCTGCAACCCGAGCATTTAAATGTATGGAAACACATATTTTTCTGGCAAAGTGGACTTGTGAGAGCTGCTGTTCTCCTAACCCCATGCTCCCCAAGAGTTCTGGTACCTGTTAGGACAATACTTCTCATTGAACATGTCGATTTTTGTACCTGTTTGGTTTAGAATAAACTGGTTGCTTGTGATGTCTTAACTCCTGCCATCACCACCACAAGCACAATTCTCTCCTCATCACTCCCAAACCTCTGTTGTGTTTTCCAGAAGTGGAGGAAGCAAAGAAAAACCATAGTTCCTTTGAGGTGGGAGCTCACCCCAAGGGGGAGGAGAGGGAAGCTGACCTCCAGTGCATTTACTGATCATATTTATTTTTAAAGGCACTTAGCCATAAGTCTCAGCCTATGGCTCTGCTTCCTGCAGGCACACCCTGCTTGTGGCTGTGAAGGTACTCACTAAGCACTAGTAACACCCAGCATTTATATAGGGCTTTTCATCTTCAAAGCACTTCCCGAACATCGTTTAATTAATGAATCCTCACAGCCTTCTGCGAGGTATGCACAGTTATTACCCCCACATTTTACAAGTGAGGAAAACTGAGGCAGCGATTAGCTGAGGCAACACTGTGGGAATTAGGATTAGGGCTCAGGAGAACTCAGGAGTGCCTGGACCACCGTCCCACGCAACGATTTCCAGGCTGCCTCATTGGGAAATGCCCGTGGGGCCTCTGTTCAGCACACTGTCTTGAACACGACCAATGCTGACCCTTTGGTGCATCAGCAGCACCTTTTCCTTCCAGGTCTACAGAGGTTTTCTGTGTGGAGATCTGGAAAAAAATTCCTTTTTAATCTTTCAGTATCAGTTACAGATCTTACTGACACCCAGACAGGAGATCCAAAGAAAGACACTGGGACTGAGGTTCTGGAGGAGGACGGCTTCTGTTACCTATAGCACTACCTAACAGGTTCAGTTTTAGTGCCTTCACAATGTTTTTAGAATGCCATAGAAGGGGGACTTTCACCCAGAGATCTCAGAGCGCTCTATGGACAAAGGACAGTGTCGCAATCCCAGATGCCAGGATGGCTCTGTGCAGTCTGTCAGGCCCACTCAGGCTTGGCCTCGGCTGAAGATCTGATGATTCACGACCCTCAGCCCACATTCATGAAAGTTCAGTGAGTTTCACTCACATCCTCCTCAGTAACTGTGGGTTCCTCCCTCGAGAAGCCCCAGGGTATCCCAGTTCCCAGCTGACATGTGGAGGACAGGAGCAGACTTCCTGGTGGTGATGGCAGCCGGTAGGGTGAGAGAGGGCACCAACGATCAGGGTTAAACCTGGATGGTTCAATCTCGTCTAACTTGAACATCCGAGAGAACCTGCAGGGCTTGGTTCCTTTCCAGCCCTCCAGGGCTCTCACAGCCCTAATTATTATTGTTGTTGTTGTTATTATAACAAAACATTCATATACTGCCATAAAATACAAACTAGATAATACACGTTCCTTGCCTGAAGAGCTCAGGCTTTAAACAGGCTGGACACTCTGAACTGGATCCCTCAGGAGACACAGGGCAGGCACAGCCCTTCTGGAGCAATCTCCCCTCTCCATTCCTTCCAAGGGTGTCTGGACACTGAAGGGATGTGGGATGCGGCAATAAGCAGCTGATGGGCAGCCCCAGCGATACAGCATGCTCCTCCAGCTGTGCCTCAGCTCTCATTTTGCTCTGCACACCAGCTACGGGAGGAAAATTTGTGGCTGGCAGTCACGCTGACATGGCAGGGGACTGGGGGCAATGGGATTTCATCGTGGCTGCACTTCTCAAATCAGCTGCAGCTCAAAGCTGGTACCTACCACTCAGAAAGCAAAGTCCACCCTGCTGTTCCCAGTGGTGTAGCAGCTCCCAGCTGCTGCCCAGTTCTCACAGGCGCTATCAGGGCATTGCTGTCCATCAGCTGATCAGCAGTGCTGCCTCTGTCTGAGCCGCACCGTGCAGCAGCACCTGCAGAAACGCAGCAGGAGCTGCTCCATCCTGCTCCTGCACAAGACAGCCATCCCACTGGGGTTGTTTCAAATGCATCATTCAACTAAACCGAGGTGGTGGAATTGTAATGCTCAAAAGAAAACAGAAGTATGGCAGTGCATAGAGTGCTGATGCCTTTGCACAGCTGACTGCCGGGAAGCACTGGAGAATCTGTGGTTTGTAAATGCCCTTCTGACTCGGACTGAAGCCTCCTCTCGCCTGTGAGGTCTCTTCTGTTCCCTCCTGACAGTGTTTGCCAGTCTAATCTGAAATGCCACGAGATATTGAGCCAAGGGAGAAGTGGAAAATGTTGCAATTCCTAAGCTGCATTTTGAAATGAAATAGTAATACTTGCAATTAATAATAACCTCTCATGAAAAAATAATTTCCCTGCATATTCCAATAGAGACACTTTAGGCAGCACCAGGGCGTCAGGCAGGCTTATTCAGCCTCTGGACAGACTCACCCACAAGGCCCAGCATCAACACGCCCTGTGTACACCTAGCATCATTTTGAACAACTGCACCAAAACAAAACAAAGACACAGAACACTTTAGGTCCTTCATGTGCCTAAGCACAAGCGAGGGTTCCCTGGCCAGTTTTTACCAGCTGAAGGCTCTGAGCCAGAAAGTGTCCCTACATCTATATTCATAACTCTGAAAACAAACCAAAACAAAAAAACCAACAAAATACATTTACAATGAAGGAAACATTTCTCAGAAGTGCTGCTGTTTTCATTCCCTCCAGTGCTCTGTGCTCCAATGTTCTAATGTTCTCTGACCATTCGGTCACACAGACATTGAGCAAACACTGTTCAAGTTGTTGAAAGCTTAATCTGACCTAGCTTAGACCTGGCATAAACCCAAGAAAATATTAAGAATAGGGGCACACCTAATACATTATTAAGGGATAGAATGTTAATGTTCTGATTATTATTGAAGTCCATAGCAATGTTCATCGCAGAACTTAAGAGGCAATGGGGAAACCTCACCGGACACCCAGTGTAAATGTTCACATCACCCGTTGCCCTCCCCTAAACCACAACAGTGCTGTTACTTCTTCCCAGTCCTTCTCTCCAGGCTCCTAGTCTAGCCCGCAGCCAGGCTCTGCACTATCCCCAGGGGAATTTGTTCATACACACAGACATGATGATGACTCAAGTATTATTTTTTCCCTAACTGATCTGCCTCTTTATGGCCAGTCCCTCCCAGCCTGCCATGTTCTCCCAGATGGCTCACTGGCTACACCAGCTGCACCCCTGCCTTTTTTCCCGTGCCCTCTTTCTCTGCCCCTGCTCGGACCATTTCTCGGCCATCAGCAGAGAAGCCCCTTTCCTTAACTGCCTCTTTGTAGCAACAGCCCCAGCAGCCCCTAACTGTTAATCATGACAACACTTTCTGTGCAGTGGACATCTGTTTAGCGTCCTGCCACACAGCGTTGCATTTCAACAGAACAGAGAAGCATTTATTTTGTTCCCATCTGCAGAAGGTGATCCAGACAAAGTGGGAAATTTCTGAGTTAGCTCCTCTTGGTCTGTGCTTCCTGCCCTAGCAATAGTTGTCAATCAAGCAGAGCTTAATCTTAACTCAGGCATTAACTTGAACACAATTAATTCCTGGCAGCAGACATAAAATGCTATGAGCCCCATCGCTCCTGATGGTGATAAGGCTGACTGTCAGCACAGGCTCTGCATTCACTCCGCGACTTCAGCAAGAGTTAGATCAAGCCCATACAGACTAATAAAACAAATTACATCGTTGGCGTTAGTGAGAACTCTTTTAAAAGAGTCAATTGATTTCTGTCTCACTATGCCAACCAGGTCTTGCCTGGCTTTACAGAGGTGGCTGTGATTTTCCCAGTAGTTTCCAGGATATCAATTCACATTACAGCTGGGAGAGAACTAAAAGCACAAATTTGAGGTGCATGGCCTAGCTCTAAGGGAAGGTGTTTGACAGGCTGCAGTGTTAACACCACCCCCATGGCCAGACACATGCCAGATGGTCACAGATGTGACCTGCTGCCATCTGGGTCGGTACAATCTTGCCCTGCCTTCCTCTGCCACAGTTCTGTTGCCTCACCACACTTTCCGCGTGGCATTTGCAGTCTTGTTTTATCTCATTCCACTTACAGACCTCACCTGTGTGGCTCAAACGAAACCTTGTTAACTTTGCTGGGGTTCACGGTGATTCAAGTTACGAGATGAGGTGGCCTGGGACAGACTGTCACCAGTTCAAGTCCGATCCAGGTTATCTTCATCCGGAGGTTGAGGAGCCAGCTGGGCCATCTGTCTTGCACCACTCGCAAGCCTGACACTCACTGTCCCACTCCTCTTCCCTCATTTTTCTGGCTATCTATTTTTCTCATTACCCTTATCAAGAGAACTTAACCAACCTGGCATACCAGCCTGAGGTGCTCAGCAGATTGCCGTGTGACTCAGTACAGAACTCTTCCTATGTTTTCACATACAAACACAGTCAGTGGACAAGAAGACAGTGAAAAGAGTACATGATGCATCATGGAGATTGCAAAACCCTGAGGAGACAACAGATCTGAAGGTCCCTTGCAGAACAAGTCCCCATTCCCCATGGAAATGCCCTATTCCTTTTTTGATTTGAACAGTCTAAAGTTTGCAAAACATCTGAGATTCTTTAGGTTATGCACAGGAATATCCATATTATTAAAACTCCTGTAAAAGCATATGATATTAGCAATATTTGGCAACCATCCAGGAGGCTGCCATGTATTTGATGACCGGCGTAAATTACACCACTAATTAAGCTGAGGCAAATTTTTTGAAAGTGATCCATAGGCAGAAACACATTCATACTAACCATCCAAGGAAGAGTATTACACACACATATATCTGACCCAGGGGATGAAATGGTAAAAACTACCCAGGTGGTAGAACTACGATATTTAAGATTGTCTGATTTCACCAGAATTAGAGCTTTTGGTAGAATGCTTGGTCAAAAGGCCATGTCTTCCCATGGAAAACCAGGAAAAAATTTGTTCTGCCCTATGTTGAAGAGAATCTTTACCTAAAATTTAATTTGATTTGTCCTGCGAACATGCCTCACACTTGCACTGTGTTAGAGTGCCTTTCTGGGAGCCAAGGCGGTTGGTGCATTATACACTGCACTGTGTAAGGTGTTGCTTACTTACAGTTTACATATTAGTACAAATGTTTTTCAACTGACTTAAAAAAACATTGATAGAGTCTTACTGATAAAAAAGCTTTAGAATGTATATGGAGAAAAATGTCTTGTTATGATTGTACTGCAAACAGTCTTGATGACATTTATTCTAAAAAAGCTCTGTCTTGCTAAGTGTCATATAGATAAAAACCTCCCATTCAGTTTCTGAATTAATTTTGTCAAGGTCCAAGTGCAGTACACACTTGCAATGAAACTGTCAAGTGCTTTGCTTACAGTAAGTAAAATTCTGCAAGTAGCAGTATGGCTACTTCAGATAGTTACTCCAATTCTCCTGATACAACTGAAGTAAAAACAAACTTATGAAAAAGCTGCTAAGATTAGTCAGTTTTTTCTTTGGCAAAGCGATGCAGGATTGGCCTCAAAAAATCACTTTTTTGTAAAATTCCAAATAAGTAATTTATCTTATTCAAGAAAATAATTCAGTTAATAACACTTCCATGATTATAAAGATGTTTGGGAGGCAGTTAATCCTCAAAAACAGTCCTTGTATCTAACACATCATGTATTATTTCAATGTACGAGCTAGATGTATGCAATACATCATATTAAATGTCTTCTCTGAATAAAGAAACACCAAAGCCAATCCTGTACTCATTTCATTAAAAAATATCCTCCATGTCTCTCATAAAAGTCAGTTTCTAAGAGTTACTTCCATAGTTCCTCCATGTAAGTAGTACCACAAAAAAACTTTCTGTACTTAAACACGGGTTATCACGTGCTGGATCGAACACGTTGAACCTGTCCTCCGCGGTCTGCAATGCTTCTCAGGGATACCAGCTCTGTTCCCTCCTCTGTGTGAGCCCATGACCCTGACCCAGGTCAGGCATGCAAAGGACTGCCCAGCATTTACAGATGAAGAATTTAGTTAGGGGTGGTTGCATCCCAGGTCTCAGTGGAATGGGCTGAGTCCTATCCCACACCACAAGACGATGGGGGCAAGCTCCACATTGTGCTGTGTGACAGGCACCAGCCTCGGGCACAGGACTGCAGACAGGGACGATCACATGCTGCCTGCCCTGCACAGCGCCACAGGCTTTCTCCAGCTCCTCGTATCTGGTATGTGGGACCACAGAACTGCAGAGACCCTGAGGTGCTGGGTTTTGTGGTCCAGTCCAAGAGTGTGGAAAAAACTCCCCGGGAACTAAGAATCCTCACAATTCTCACTACGTTCCATTCTCTCCCACTTTGATGTTGCTGTCTCTTCCATGAATGTTGTTATGTATTGCATGTATATTAGAAACAAATAAACACGAAACAGGACACTGCTGCACAGTTTTCCACGTTAGAAGGGAATGAGAACAAAACCCTACAGCACATTACTTATGCAATTAACTCTCCAATAGCTAGGGTACGTCCATTAGTTCAACTAGAAACTAGAGAGACAAGCATGTTGTATTTTCTGTTTTGCAGGCATTATCTCCAGCAAAACAACCACCAGGAACAAAAATACAGTCTAACAGACTGAAGTCTTCATAGGTCTACTACCCTTCCAAAGACAGAGTAATGTTTAAATGTGGTATTCCAATATTATAGGATATATGTCCAAGAATGTATTCTAAATTAGCATCTATAATGGGTTCTCTCAAGGGCTTGACACAGCAACTGTCCCCCTGACTTGAGCCCAAGATGAAAGTGCTGGGACAACTGTACTTGAACTGTTCTACCTGTTGAGAAACAAGCCCCACTGTATTAGGTACCACAGATATTTCAATGCCTCCTTAAAGAGTGAATTGTGGAGTAGCCCAAGGAACTAGTGTTGAGATCTCGTGTACTGTATTTGCACCCGGGAGTCACTAGGTGTATGTTCATGAATAGCTGGTGCCGCAGAGCAGCCCAACGTGGTCTTACTTTTACTACTGACTTGCTCTGAGATCTTGTTCATCTTTCAGTATCTCATTTGGTCCTTCTGTAGCTTGGGGAATAACACTTATCTGCTCCACTGAGGCACAGAGGTCTGTAACAATAACTATGAACGGTTTGATAAGAGATGCTACTGAAAGACAAAGGTGTGCAAAATTTTGTGGGTTGGCAGCTTAGCTAGTAGCAGTGTATTGCATCCAGAGCCCGTTTGGCTCCTCACAATGACATGAGAGTGGGGGGAGAGGAAATCAGGTCAGAGTTTTTGGCAGACCTATTCAAGGTAAGCATAATCCAGCTGATTCATTATGTGCTGCAATCCTTGCTGGCAAAGACTCCGAAGTAAAGTAGCCTCCAGCCCTATTGCAACTCAGCCCCTGTGTGTGGGTGTTGATGCTGCACATTAGGGAAGGGTGGCACTGGTGGATAAACTTCAGGGGGTGAGGGCTGGATAAAGGACGCCAAGGACTTCACACAAGTGTGCGATGGCAGCCTAGTGTTCCCTGCCAAGCAGCCCACTCTGAAAATGTTGTTCCTACCTCCTACTAGCCAAGGAGGAAACCTTTGAGAAGACCCTTCTGATGACTAACGCAATGCCTGTTCCATGAATCATTGGCATCGGGATGTCCTTGTGGCACAATCAGAGCTCTGGTTATTATACTCATTGATGATAAAACAAGTAAATCTTAATGAGTTGTGGGAAAGGAGACAATAGGGCCCTCTGCCAGGTCTCATTTACCTTGACAACACGCCTACAGCCCAAGTACAAAGATTGCTATTGTTTATCCTCGGTATTTGTGAAGGGGCCAGACAGTTCTCATTTCACTCCATCTGATGGTACTCTCTTTATCTCTGCCTTAGCATTTCTAAGGTACCTATCACTGTGGTATCTAAGCATTTCAGCTTTAGTGCAAGGTTAAATTTATGGTAAATAAACCACTTGGACAGCCTTTGAAGGTGAGAAGCTGATATATAGTTAAATAGTGGTAAATAGTTTACATTTACATAGTGCCTCTTCTTTGACTAAAAGGACAAGCAAAGACTTTGTTGTTCATACTGTAAACAAATCCTCTGTGTATGATTCAGAGACGAAGTAAGTGGGTCTGTTACCTCAGCTAAGCCAATCCACCATTCCAGTAGCACATCCCAGCGTGAACTCAGCTCCTGTCCCAGCTGGACTGTATTTACACTGGGGACTCTTGTCAGCCTAGCTGTCTTGGTCAGGGTTACAATTTGTCACACTCCTGACCAGAAGAGCTACAGAAGTAGGATTATATAGAAAAACAAACAGATATGAGAAAAATGGACCTATTCCACCCGGCAATCGATCCGCTGTGGGCACTCACAGTCCGAGCTGCTGGCCTCACTGCAGCTCCTGCCCTTCTTGCTGCCTGTTCTTGCAAAGCCAAAAACCAGTCGTGAACGGGCCAGGAAAGCTTCCACCTGGTGCATGCTTTACCTACAGCTTTGTCATCTACAGCTGCTTGGGAATCTTGAAGGAAAAGGATTTCTGAAGAGAAGAGAGAGTTGTCTCTCCAGCTACATTTTTGTACACGTTTTTTAAGGAAGTGTTTGTTAAGAAAGACTTTGCAGATCCCAGCAGGATTAGGAAGAGCAGCCCCTGAATTGCCAGCATTCCAGCAGCCAAGCACTTGCTAGGGGTAGGGGAGACTGAGATCAGCACCTAGCCCTTCCTTATCCCAAATGCCTGCCAGAATCTCCCGGTTACTACTTATATTGGCGCACTCGTCTTCTTCGGGTTTTGTGCAGAAAGCATGAAAAGATGCGAGTTTCAACTCAGTGTGAATACAGGAACATTCTCAAATTTCTGAGAAGTTTGTCAGGATGGCAAAACACTTCCCATTCAGATCTGGAGATAAGTGCAGATTTCAAGCAAGAAACAAAAGACAGACCCTGACATTTAGATCTCAGAGTGAATTCCTTGGGACAGCAACAAGAGAAAAACATCTTTCTACTTGTGCTATAACTAAATCAGATCGGTTGCTGATTTATAATGCTGAGCTGGAAGAGCATTAAAAATAGTCTTTTTTTCCCCTCTATATTGCCAGCCACAGGGAATTGAAGCTAAGTTAGGGATTGTCTACTGTTGGCCTCTTTTAAACAACTTCTTCTGTTCTCACACGTTCTCGCCCTGTTGGCTTCTTTTGCTGCTGTCAGCTGGAGTGCTGCTCCATGACTCACCGTGCAGAAAGACAAACGACAAACCTTTCCCTTAGGACAGAAACAGTGTCACCCCACAACGCATCCGTGTCTGCTGGATTCACACCCTGAGTCTCCAGTTCACACTGCCCTCCTACAGGGACCTGATGCAAGTTTTTAACATGATGTTTCTGCTGTTCCAATGTACAAAGGCAAGCAAAGAGCAGGGAAGAAGGACAAAGTAAGGCATATACCCTAAGACCGCAGCAATAATCATACAGAAGAGGTCTCAGTAGGACATACAGAGCTGTGCTTTGGTAGGGAAGGTTGCATAATCAACCAGATGCTCTTCCATCACATGGGAACTGAGCGGTCTAACATGGGAGGAGGGCTATAGCTCTGCAATTTCCTTCCAAAAACCATCACTAGGCCAGACTGCTTACAGTCATTTCACAAATGAGAGGACTTTCTTCCCATTGTATCCTTGGGTGAAGAATAATCTCAATTGCGTTCTTTTTACATATTGAAAATAACTATTTACTGATAGAAGACGCTCGAGAAGTAACAGCTTAACAGAAGAAGGTCTGAATAAAAGGAGCAAGGCTGACAGGGAGACAAATACATATTGCCCCTGCTTGCTCCCTTCCCATAGAAGCAATACCCTGAATTCTCTTTTCACTGGCATTCAAGCAAATCAAGCAGCTCAGATAAGATTACACGGCTACAAAGCTTTCATAAGTGACAGGAGAATCAGATCCATTGTGTAAGGCAGAAAAATAAATTTATTGCTCTCCCATGGAGCAAAATTACTTTCTGGGTCCTGTCTAGCTTCTTTCAGCCACAGGCAGCAAATGAACACACACAGTTTAACCCACAGCAAGCTTTCAGCCCTTTAAAAGCTTCCTTACTCACTCATTACTTACACAGGATTCCCTTTGAAATCAGTCACCAAAAGTCAGTGACCTTAGCAAGAGATGAGTAATTAATAATAATAATACTTCCCCACCTCGTCTCCTTCAATATGCTGAGGGGATAGAAGCAATTTCTACAGGAATTCCCCCCCAGGTTACCAATTTGCTACAGATCTTCAGTTTGACCTGCAGGGAGAAGAAAAGCTGCAGCTTCATCCATAACCCCATCTGCTCTCTGCCAGCTTGTGCCAGATGGACTTAATAAATACTCCTGTGGACGCTCATGCTTTCACACAGTATTTTTTACCTTCTGAAAGAAAAATAGCATGGATTTAAATATTATGAGGACCTCGTTCAGCTTTCCAAGAACCTGCCGAGCCCTGGGAAAAATCCAGCCATTAGCATCCCAGAAAGATAGGCAAGACACTGGCCTTTTTGACACGCAGTCACAGCAGGCTCAGAATGCTTTGGGAATATGGCCTCTAATCACAAGTGTTGAACGCCGGAAATCTGAATCCAGCCTGGTTTGAAATTTGGACTATCAGCTGGGTAAGAGCCACAGAGCATTAGCAACAAAGGCTTTCTGGTCAAAGTAAAACAAATGTCCAGAGTGAACAACCAGCAAAGAACACGAGGAGCCTGAAACACACCGTGAGCTAGTGAAACCACACAAACAGCACAAATGACACTGCCAGAGCATTTAGCAAAGAACAGATCTAGGTCATTTCCACTCATGGAGGACACAGTCTTCAGCAGGGTCAAACCATACAGGAGGTAACCAGATGATTTAGAGTGCGACGCTGTTTGCTCATATCATGAAATTCAAAACTCATCACTGCTTTCCAGGAAAAGGGTCAATGTCTGACCAGGCAATGGGGATGGAATTCAGTTCTCACTTCTGAGGAAAGCTAGGATGGAGGCATATCCTACAGAAATGTTAGCTTGGTGTGTCTGCAGATCGAAACTTCACTCCTTAAGTCTTCTCATGCCAAATAAATTCATCAGACTATGTAAAAATCCCAAGTTGGGCACTTGCCAACGTGTGCATGCAGCTGTACATACACAGTGTGTAATTGCATTTGCCATCAAGGTAATTGTGCATGCAAAATTGCACAGTATTTTGTACACGTGCTCATACATTTAACTTTATTTTTTGCAAGAATCAGGCACTGTTTAAGCAAATACTCAGGTAAAATAGTTAAAATTATTAAACATTATGTTAACTTGCTTTAATTATAAAGTCACAAGTGAACCACAATACTGTACACTTAAGTGACACAAAAGACAGACACCACATCACTGCTATGTTATTAGGATCTGTTTGTACAGTTTTTTAATTTGCCTGCAGAAAGATGGATTCCTTAGACCGAAGCTAATTTGTTACACATTGTCTGGAATCTCAAACCAATTAAACACTGATCATAGTTACTATGCAGTCCTTGGCAATTAACTTGCTATTTTTGAGGATTCATTTAATTTTATAGTCGGGGAAACCAAGGAAGAAACCCTTCTGACAGAGAAATCACAGCTATTGCACAAAAAGTCCAAAACCATATAGATCTACCCTCAGATACAAAGCGGCACGGTGTACTTAAAGAAAATATAGCACAACACAGACAAATTCAGCCGATCAAATGAAGTTCAACAATTAATTTCTTAAACAGAGGAATTCCCAGCTCCAACAAGAAATTGCAAGACTGGACAGGGATGTCATTACACAGCAAACCTGGACCCTCAACAGATGTTCTGTAATCCAATGCTACGAGCGTAGCTACAAAGCAGGCCAGGCAAACAGTGCAAGTTGTGTAAACTGTTACCTGCACTGGCCATAGATGATACCACCGCTAAAAGCAAACACCGTCAGGAAACAATATACCCTGGCACCACATCTGTGAGCTGAAGATACCACTGAGTACCCACAACAAGGCGTCTTCATACGAGAGCAGCCAGCGCCGCGAGATGCAGCACTGCTGAGCACAGCACCTATCAGCTGCGGGACACTGCAGTGCACAGCACAGTGCAGGTAACAATCAGAGTATTGTTTGGTAAATACACATACATCTACGTACACGCACATCTATGTAAACACAGTATTGTCTGAAGGGAAGAACAGTTTTGCTAGCCACAGAGAAGGGTTTTTCTTTGAAAACTAAATGTTGTAATACAAGATTCTTAGAGATGTTAAAACAGCCAGATACCTGAAAGGGGAAATGTCAACAACAACAAGAGGAGGAAATAAATTTACGCATCCCAGTTAGGCAATCAGTTCTATCACTAACATGGGCTAGGTGAATTACAAGCCTGTTTAAAATTGTAACTTCAAATGTCCTTATCAACCCCCTTCAGAGCTCAATCCCTGTAACTGCTGTGCCCAAGGAGCCTGGGTCCTTTCCAATACGAATCCCATTTGTCACAGATAGGATTAAGAGGCACTCTCACCAACTGTCTGCTTGTCCAGCGCTAGGGAGCTCCCAGTTGCTTGTGGCTCTTGGGTTGCTGCTGGACCTCTATGCTTAAGCCCATATAATTTAACAAACTGATCATAAGCGATGCAGAAAAGATACAGCCTTATCTTAACATCTGAGGTCTAACTGTATCCAAAGGACATGATGCAGTCAGAGCAGATTAAAGAGTCCCAGTGTGGGTGGAATCAAAACTGACACCTGCTGCTCCTGCAGAGTTTGATGTAAATGCAGGTAAGGTTTCAACAAAGCAAGTGAGACAGAACCTCACTGCTGCATTAGGGAACTGTAGCTATCCTGCTCTAATCAGTAGCTCAGATTTGCATACGCTTTTCACTTGGCATTATTATTTTGCCACAGTTCTGCAGAAAATGAAACAGCATTCCGTTATGGAAAACCCCCATCCACAGATGGCTAAGCACCTACATACATGCAGGAATCACATAGACACAAAACCAGCTTCCTGCACACTCACATGTATAACACAAAACTTCCAGCAAACACTGACTTACAAAGTCGTGCATAAGTGTACAGATACACCCATATTTCTTCAGAGTGTATGCACACAAACATATGCATCACATGTGTTTATGCACGCACCTTGATAAACACGCTTGTGAGCAGGCTGGGACATGCAGTGTTCTCAGAAACGCACACGGGTACTCACACACATGTGCTTACATGGATACGAGTAAACACCCATCACTTGCTCAAGGCAGCACCATGAGCCTATGGCAGAGCCAAAAAAAAAAAACCACATTACAAGGCCAGGAGTTGTCCCCAGAGCTGAAATGACAAGGCCTCTCCTCCAGTCCGTCCCTTCGCAGTGGGCGGATATCTGGGTGCAGGCAGTCACGCTCAGCTGGACACAGAGATGAGCGCAGGCTTGAGCCCAAACAGTCTCACTTACCCCATTATGCACTTTTTGGCGGTAAAATGTGCATGCCCTGCCGCCACCCCTCCCTCCTCCTAATCCTTTATTTGCACACAGCTCTTCGTATCAATCTGTTTCATTTTCCAAATAACGCATATTCACCTTTGTTTACGGCCGGGACACTGGGCTGCTCTGAGTCAGTCCCTATAACCATTTTGGCAAAGCCAGGCTTGTCTTGTTTGTTTGTTTTTGCAGCCACTGAGTGTGTAAGGAATATGAAGGGTGTAGGCGGCTCTACATGTCCCTTCACCTCTTGTGGGTTTTGGTGCATTCCTCTCATAAATACTCTTTCAAATGCAGGGGACAGGATGCTTTGTTTATATAACCACTGCTTTTTGCTTGTTGGGCAACCACCCCAACACATCCCTCTCCGGAGGCCCTTCTGAGGAGGTCCGTGTTTCTGAGTTACCGATGACATGGGTAGCAGCACAGCCTGGAGTTTCTGGAAAAGTACCCAACCTCAGTCAGAGCTAACTCCAGAAAGACCTACGCTAAGCTGGAATGTGATGGTTTAGCACCAAATTTTCTCCAACTTTCTCTTCACCTCAGCTGTCCCTGAGTCTCAGTGGCTGCTTTGGGAAATGGAAGCTTCCCAGGACAGCTCTGACTCTGCCGATTCTCAGGACCAGCAGAGAGTTTCTGTGGAGCTGTGCTGCTCTGACTGGTGGGAGTCTACCCAAGCTGCAAGGAACAAGAATTAAGAATGACCAAGGGTATGTTACAAACAGCCTGCTGAGTTAGTTAAAAAGACTTTATCTGTACAAAGAAGTTGAAATCCTTCAGCTAACCCCAGCAATAATATCCCTTACCCTCTTCTCTTCTTTTTCCTCCTCCCAGGCATGGATGTAATCCTACCCCTTACTCTGAAAGAGCTGTTCCCAATAACACTAGCTCTATGAGTTATTTCACTATGACCATTTCACTGTCTGTTTTCACACCCATACAACTATGCCCCCACAAAGACTCACACACAAACCCATAAACATCGCTGAATTACAGCAGGTGCTTTGCAAACCCCAGGCCCAAATTAACTTGCCATGGTGAGTTACACTGATAAAGGCACCTTTACACCAGTGTAATGAGGGTTATCCTTGCTCTAACTGTATGACTTTGAAGTTAAAGTGATCCAAACAAACCCTTTTATAATTGCCTTCCTCCCTCTTCATGTCTTCTAGGTGTTGCTTTAGCTACAGCAGTGGGCTGAGCGAGCAGAAACAGCAGCAGTAAATAGGAAGCGCAAGGTGCCAGAGCAAGGTGCCACCCTGCTGTGTCACCCACAGGAGATGGTTCTCTTACATGCTCTTGTCACAGACCTCTATGCTATAAAAAGCATTTATTGGGCACACACGATCACAATACAGCATTTGCTAGCATTCAGTAAGTTATCGTGAATGTTTCATAATATTGAGTGGGAAGAAAAAACATGAAATAGTTCTAGGGATTTTTCTAGTACCACATTGCTAGGAAGAGCTGTTTCCCATAGCTAAATTATAGACACAGAGCAACCACCAACTTAACCACTTGAAGGGAAGTGAGTACGCAGCCGGCCAGGCCAAGGAGATGACACCAGTAACACAGGTTGAATGTTGCCTGTCAAACACAGCAATAGACAGCAAGGCAATTTTCATCAGCTTCAGTGATTGCAAAATCTAAGTCTATCCAGCACAGAGTCAGGGCATTTCTGCAAACAGCCTGTGGAGTTTTTGATTTTAAAAAGAGAGAAATGGGAAAACAATTATGCAATGTAATTTGTTGCATCTTCTAAGATACACACATTTCATTTTTATTCCCCAACTCAGCAACAAGTTGCAATTCCATTCATGACCTAACACAGCCAAGTTTTCAATACGTCGGCTTGGATCTGCTATACCCAAGATTCCCAGATGGTTTGCTATCCAAATAACATGAGGATACTTAAAGTCCATAATCAGATGAGTTCAAGTCATAGACTTAGTCTAAAAATAAAAGCACCAATTCTCTGTATGGACAACTCTACTGAGAACAGCAGACAATCTAAATAAGAAAGGATTTCCACTGTGTATCCATACCATGACTGCGATACTGGCAGAGTTGGAAGCAGCAGCACCACAAGCACTTTCTAATCTCTGCACCAGACCAATCTTTAATGTTTGAGTTATTTCCTTCTCCTAAAACAGGTATCAATGGCACATTTTACTGAAATAACTAGTTGTTTACAAATAGCATGCTAAGAAGTGCCTCAGCCAGAAAAAAAAATTTAAAAAAATCAGTCTTTCCATGTAGAGGAGAGACAGGTGAGTTAAAGTCCTTCAGAGTGTGTGATCGCTGCTTTCCCAATCACAGATTTTCCCAGTGAAGTCTGCCAAACTCTTAGACCAGTTAAGGAAATTTTCCCAATTATTACTTTTCTTGAATAAAAACTTCCCAGGTCTTTATACACTTAACACTTATTCTGACTTCCTTTACTCACACCTCAAGTGCAGCAAGATTATATATATGACCCAACTGAGTCACGTTTGGCCTCAGCCTCTTTTGTCATCAGGATGTCCCCTACCAGCTCCAAGAAAGGGATCCCAGAACCAGGAATTGCTTAATTCCATAATCTATGAAAGAAAGTGCTAAGAAACTGACTCCAAACTCTCATTCTCAATCTTCCCACTTTGATTTCTCCTCACTTTCCCCATAAATGGATTGTTGACATGCACCCATGTCCACTTCCATTAATGCATTTGAGTTGCAAGCCTCACACATATCTCAGCTAACCAGACCTGTATAGTCTTTAAATAATATGCTTAGTGCAATAACACAATCAGATTAAAACCAATAACTGGATTGCAGAGGTTTTAGGCAACCCTGGGGTCAGTGGGAAGGGATGACAAGATTGTTGTGCCATCTATTTCAGCTGGTCAGAGTTGCCTTGGCATGTATTCTGTTATTGTTATTGCACCTCTTTCTGGAGGGCAGAAGAGGGAGATTATCTGCTGTTTGAGTTTTCCTTATTGCCAGGGCTCTCATCTGGCATGAAGGCCTTGTTTCAACTCCTGTAGCTGGCACCAGGCTCTGGTGAGCACAGCCTCACCTGAAAAGAAGCACCAGAGGTAGCCTGAATCTTTTCTAAACAAAATAGTTCTATAGCATCCTCCAGGTGCCAAGAGCAGTCTACAGTAGTTACAAACATTAACAATTACTAATTTGTAGCAACAGTAAAGTTATGTATCATTTTCTCTTTTTTTCCACAAGAGCTTTTAGCTGTCTCGTATCCCCACACAACTGTAATAGCTGAACCCCCCCCTTTTTTTTTTCTTTTTCTGAAAAAGTCCATTCTAAAACAAGTGAAACCACTTCTTCCATATCTGCAACATACAGGTATGCACTTTAAGAGTAAACCCAATGTCCATGTTTCTGTGCTCATAATGCTCTCTTGTCACATCTCCAGTGCAGTGACAAATGTTCCAATAAATACAAACCAGAGGAGCTATGACCACAAGAAAAAGGCTGATTTGCACAGTGAGATATTTTGATTACTAAGCAGCTTTTAAAATCTGCTTTAACTTTAGATTTAGATTGAGTCCCAACTGGTTCTTTGTACTGTTGTCCCCTGCCTGTATTCTTTGACCTTCTGACATACAGTTACTGCAGTCTGTTGCATGTGTCCCCAAGCAGAAAGCAGATTGGATAGAGATTAGATAACATTGTGGTGTATGGGCTGGGTACTTCTTTTTTTCTTACCAGTTTCCTGTTGATAGAATCACACTGATAAGGAGTTTAGTTGGTAGTTGAAGTATGAAACTGCAAAAGGCTGCCTTTTAAAAGACGTGTTCCAACTGGGATGTAGATGGGGCCATATGATAGTTTGGTGTGCAGCCGTGCTCTGGTGCTTAGAACCATCCATCTGAGTATGACACAGGAGCAACGAGGAGTTAAGGGGGATCAGTGTGGGTGCACAGCACCAGATGAAGCGCTTTCAAACCTGTTTACGAATATGGTTAGAGAAACACCGCAGAAACAGAGGAAGCTATTTGAGATATTACTTCACTCTGGCTACATCTTACCCCTTTGTTTCTGAAAGTTATTGCTCCACAGCGCTCTAAGGGAAGATGAGTTAGCAGAACAGTGTACGTTTGTCTCATCTGCTTCAGTACAAAGTCATCCAGGTTGCCTCCAACTATCACAAACAGCTTGAAGTAAGGCAGCTGACTTTGCCCAAAGTGATGTGCAGCAATGCCACAATCAGTCCTACCAGCTGAGTTCCAGATGCACGAGCTTTGCCAGCAATGTGGGAGCAAACAGCTTGTGGGCAGTGATGTTTCATAGTGCCAGAGTTCCATCTGCTATCGTCCACGGAGCCAGGGCCCCCAAGGCCCCCAATGCTAACATGAGACCCTGGGGAGAGCTGGGTTGGAATAAACCTCAGAACAAACCAACCGATCACCTACACTTCAGTTTAGAGGCTTTTTATTTTAAATATCTGGACCTACAGGATTGAAGAGCCGATGGCTCTACACAACCTGATGACCCATTTTTATCTTCCACTACCTGCAAGAAAAATGAAGAACTAGCCAATGCTGTTGCCGTTAGTGGTTTGTTGGCATCACAGCGTTTTTCAGTTGTAACGATGGGGGCTGTGGTTTGACATTCAGTGGCACAGCACCCCCTGCCCTCCACCTGCACCATGCTCCTGGCAGAGCTGTTTGTGTAGCTGTGCACTCGACCAGAACAGCTGAAACATTCCTTTCAGCTGGCAGTTCAGTTTACCCCATAACCATGGACAAAGGTGTGCTGAGTCAAAACAGGGCAGTGCAAGAACTGGGACAACTAGCTGTGGGGACAGAAGTGGTCACTGCAAAAACTGACATGAATTCACAGCCTGAGAAACAGAGGTTGTACTGGAAGATCTTGATAGGGAAGCTCAGCAGAGAAAGGGTCTGTCTACACATGCAGCTCCCTCTAAGGCAGAAGGGATTCACAGATATGAACTGGGGGCTGTGCTAGCAGCAGTACAATGTCGGGCAGATTTTCTTTGATCAGCCATGTCCTCTAATCTCTCCTGTGCCCCCCTGCAGCGAATTCCAGAGTTCAACAGCCCCCACTGGACTTTCCTGTTAAGGCTCAAATCATTAAAAGTATTTGTTTAGTAAAGGCTAAAGCACTCAGGTCCCAGTGCCTGAGAGCTCTGTGAGGTTAAATGTTGTCAACCTTTTGAATGCAAGCCATATTCCACAGGGTCTCGGTGACTCACTGGTAGAACTATATGGAAATGTTATCTCTGGGCTTCACCCTTCACTCCAGCTCATTTCAGTAGCTACTGAAACTGCTTGGACAAAACAAGCGTGGTCCCAAACACAATTCTGAGCATGGGGCAAAGCCTCTGCCAGAGTTTGCACGCTCAGCGGAGATGTCACAAGCTGGCCTTCTCTGACACCCAAAAAGGGACGTTCAGCTGGCTGAAAGCTGATGAGCTTCATGGCAATGTAGTGTGTAATTCTGTTGACCAAAACAGATGTAAGACAGACAGAAAAAAACACCTGACCTACCAGGCTCTTCCTCAGATAACTTTCTCAAATTTAAAATTTCACATTGGATGAAATCAAGGATTTAGAATGCCCCAGGAACAGGTTTCTTTATCCTAACATTTTTTACTGATGATGATGATGTATTCCACATGAACCAGCAAACGTGGTTTGAACATTGCGAATCTAACCCACATCAGCTTTGACTCAACGCTGTTGCTTAGGGCAGAAGGTGTTCAAAGATGGGAAGGATCAGTTCCCAGAGTGATCCAGGATTCAGTTCCTCTATAACTTCCAAAAGGATTAATATTTCTCATAGAACACTCCTGGTTACACCCTAAAGAATATTCCTCAACTGGCCTCACTTCAATTTCAAAATTTACTTCAGTGAAATCACCGTGAATTAGTGGACAAATGCACATTCCTGAAAAAAAAAAAAAAACAAACATTACTTTGAATTGAACCTGAACTGGAATATGATACAGGGCAGCTGGAGAGTCTGCATACCTGCCCTCCAGGGGAGATGGCTGCCTGACCCTCAGAAGAGTCAACAGGTAGGAACCAGCACCAAAACTCCAGAGCTCCGAGCCCTTGGGGGGTGCTGGTCCCATGCAGCCTGCCTGGAGGGCTACCCACCAGTTAATACTGATAAAGAGTCCAAGCCTGGCAGGCTGACCAGGAGCCAGAGATCCTGAAGATCCCAGCAGGTTATGGGAGATCCATTAGTCTGGAAAACTTAGCTTGAAAGCTCCCCGTCCAGCGATGGGCTGCATAGACCTATAGCAGTCACCCCTATTATACCTCCAGATGAGGACAGGTGACAGCCCAGAGGTTTGAAGAACTACAGAGATGGGTTTCTGGCTTTCAGCTCTCCATCCGTCTGTCAGCAGGCAGCCTGGGAGCCTGGGTGGGTGAGCTGGAAGGAAATCAAGCAGGTTTTCAAACCTGCCTGGTAGGCAGTGAAAATCCTACCTGGTTTCTGTCAGTTTTGCAGAAAATGCCATACTCCCCCAAGCATCCAAGCTGAGATCAGTAGGAAATGCTTTTCCTTTCCTGTGAATATTTTTGAGATTTCAAAAACATCCCTGGCACTTGGAAAAAAAAGTTGATGACTTTCACAAACTGAAAATTGAGGGGGAGGGAAAAAGGTGGATGGGTCAATTAAAAATTTCGTTTCAAAAATATATTCTTAATTATTTTTTCCAAGACAAATAATTCACTGAAACCTATTCTGGACCTCTGAATACTTCCATTTTAAAAATCTGACACATTCAGATGAATAAGATGTCCTGTTAAATAACAATTGTACTCTTATTTTGAAGGTCTCTCTGTGTCGTTTAGCTATCACTGAGCATACAGAAAGTTGTAAAAAATGGAGGTTTAGTTCTTAAGCCTATTTGTACCAGTGTTTATGTACAATGTCTAGGATATTTGCAAGTAAACAACCTTGAAAGCCTAGACCTCACAGAAGTATCAGACCCTGCAGAACATTTTGCTGGCACTCGGACTTATTTGCCTATAATAAGCAATCCCTTGGTAAGAATTTCACACTGGCTGTTACCTTGAAAAACAGCTAAGAGCAAACCACTGAAGGTCTCTTTCACCCCAGTGAAGCAGGAAGGATTTGTTAGTCACGACCAGTTTCTTCCTTCTGTCACTTTGCCAGGTACCTAAAGAGAGGCTGCCCAATTCCAAATCTCCGCTGCAACGCAGATTAACCAGTCTGCAGCACGCCAAATCCTCCTGCCTGGCTCCCTTCTATCCCCGATAAGGGAGGGGTCTGGCATTGGAAAGAGCTTACTATGAAACACGCCTTACTGAAGTTCACACCAATTTAGCACTCAGGTCAGAAACACAATTTTTTATTAGATTTAAACAGAAATCCAAGCGGTTACATTTAGACAGGCAGACTCCAAAGAACGTGGTATTAAAGGAAGGCACGGTGGCCTCACAGTGAGACACAATCAACTTCCACTTTGAGCATGTATTTGATGAGGGAAATTACCAAAAAAATATCATGTTTTTGACCAAGACCGACTTTTTCACTTCCTCTCCAGCACAGCCCTGTAAAAGCCCCCAGTACAAGAACTTTTACCTCCCAAAAAATATCATTATGTCTTCGACCTTTACAAACAAAACAAGAAAACAAACCACAGAGTCACAGGCCACCCTTAAACAATGCTTGGGTTGAATCCAGTCATTGCTTTCTGTTTGAAAAGGGAGAGTAATCTCTGCAAATACAAACTAGTCATGAGTTTAAACACGGAGGAGCAGGCAGAGTGCTGCCATCAAAACCACCACCTATCCCGGGTATCAAAGAGCAGCTTGCGCCTATTTTATTTGTGATGGTCACCTGCACAAAACAATTAAGCAGTTAATTGTTTTTCTAAAGGATGAAAAGGAGGGTGATGATGCAGTACCCAAAGAGGTGTTATTTGTTCTTCCTGGTCTCATAATTCTTCTGGTTTTTATCTGGTAACAATTTGGTATGAGAACCACCCCAGAACGAGAGCACCACAGAGCTCACTGTTCCATTTGGGAGCTGAAAAAGAATGACTTTGCTGATGTGTGCATAGAACTAGACTCTTCTATTGCATACTTCAGGGTGGGTTTTTTTGCTTTAAGCGCTTGGGGAAAGAGAGGAGGAATTACCTTCCAGCGAGCAATTAAAAAGACATTTATTTCTCTCCATTTGGGGAACCTAACCTTTAGCTCCCAAACTGGGCACATAAATTGGGGCAGTTTCACATGACCACCTCTCCTCTAGTCATTCTCTGCTGATTTTTGTACAGTTTCTATTTATAGTTTCTTGGATGTGATGGGCATCTTGCTTGACCTTCTGCATAACACAAGGCCATGAAATTTCACGCAGTTTTCACTGCAACAAGCTCATCTTGACAACATGGTGGTTGCTGCATAACATTAAACAGAAACGTGTTTAGAAACGGACAGCTAAGGTCCCATCTGCCTGAGAAGGAATAGGGCTGAACAGAGGCAAGAAACGCCCACAGATAACATTTAAGATGATCGCGGCAGACACAGCTTAAGGAGCCATTACACAGTCCTGACCCACACCCCCTGCAGTCCTTGGAAGTGGACACTGAAATGCGGTCATAGTAATCCTAACATGGGTCATCACGGGGAAGCATGACAAGATTCTCCCAATCAATAGGAATATGCATATAGCATTGCATAGAGCAGGATAACTGTCTGCACAAACAAAAACAAGGACGCCTTCCAGAACAAGTGGGGCCCCAGGCACAGAACACCTGGTGGTTTGGCATACCATTAGAGAGCTTAGATAAACAGTTCTAAAAGTATTCTGGGACCAGGGAGAGTATTCCCAGAATCTCATGTCGCATTTAAAATGGGATCTTGTGCCATCGGTCTGTGTCTAGGGAGATAAAAGCCCCACTTTCAGAGAGGGAGATGGGGACGCTATGAGTACAGCAGGCTGTCAACCCAACGGCTGGTCTGTTTTACCTACAGTGGAAAGAGGTCTTGCTGGAAGACAGCTTAAATGGGGGAGATGTTAAATACTGAAAGATTACAATTACTGTTTAAGATTTATAGTGTGGTAGTGGTGACAAGCAGATCTGAAAACTCACTGTGCAAACTAGCCACTGTGCAAATACGGTGACAGTCAGGATGTCTTTGGAGTCATACTCACTGGTACATGCATGAATTGCAGGAGATGGTAAAAAAAAAACCAACCAAAACCCAAACTCAAAATTACCTCCTGAAACTTTCTTTCAAGATGCATATTAATGTCAGTGGACTTTCCAGGACTTGCGGTGCAATCAGGTATTGGAGAGTGGTTGGATTTCGGAGTGGTCAGCTTTTCAAAGAGGACAAAGTGCTCATCCATCAGCAAACAAAATAAGTAAGGCCAGCCTTTGACTATCCATGCCATCTGCCAGCTCACCAGGCTGAGCTGATTTCACCGCAGTGGAACTTCGCCAGGCTAAAACAAAGGAACCACTGAATTTATGGGCAGCCGCAGCAAGGAGGCGGGGGCCATTCAAGAGGTGTTGAGTATATACCCCTCTCCCTGGATCACAGGGTACGTGCTCCCAGAATGCCCGGGTATTTGAACTGCATAGTGCAAACGAAAGTGCAGGGAAACGAGTTACAAGAAATCAGCATGCTGGGAAAAAAACTAAGAGTAAACAAAAAGGCTAGAGCAGCTGATAAATGCCTCAAGTGCAAGGGATTGACTCATACAAACAAGACCAAATCTAAGGATTTTGAAGAAGAAAAAAGGAGGAAAAGGAAGACAGAGCAAAGTTCCAGTTAATTTTCTGAATTTTGCAGCCAAGAAAGAGGCTTGTCATGAACAGTGTCCCTTTGGGGCTGCATACAAGACACCCATTCAAACCTAGATGGTGAGCACAGACAAATAAAACCTCTTTATACATGTTTTACTAACAGAAGGGTTCTGAAGGACAACATATTGGGATCACAATGCAGCCAAAAAGAAAGCGTAGCATTTTCTTACGCTAGTTGGTATCTGGCCCCTTCTTTTTACATCAGGGAAAAATCTAGACTCAAAAGGAAAGCACAGTCATTTACTCACAGCGTCTCACAAATACAGATCCTCACAGAATAACAAAAGTGAAATACCCTCCTCTCCTCAGGAGATGGCTTCACGTCTCTGAGCAGAGCTGAGAAATTCTCTTTACAGAAATCATGTCCTAATGGGACCATGTCACACTTCAACAGGGCATAGTCTCACTTCAGCATCATGACAATGCAGGGACACCTCACCTTCACGCCCCCTATTTTGCCGAATGTCACTAGCAAGGTCTGCTGCCCATTTCTACGTGCAGATCTGATTTGGAATGTGATGCAAACTGATGCTGTTGTTGTCTTCTCATTGTCATACTGTGCACTTGTAATAGCCAGCCCTGCACATTGGGATGGAGACCTAACCTTCACCAGTGCTGTTCAGCATATACCAAAGTGCTCATCTCTGAGCAGTACTCATTTCTTGACCAAGACAAGTTGGGAAACAGTGGGTTGGGAATTCTGTTTCCTCTGTGTTGTAGGTTAACCAGCAGCGCTCACAACTGTGTGCCCAAGGATTGTCATCAGTAACATGCCCTTGTGCGAAGGCTTTGGTGGTCGACTTCACTAAGGAGAACTGAACTCTAATTCCACTACTGTAGTCTGTCTCCCCTGGTCTACTGGATCTGAACCAGAAAGCACTTTCACCAAAAATGACCTTGGAAAAAAGCATTCTTCCTTTATCCGGTCAAGAGAAAAGCTAGCAAACCAATAAAATTTTTGGAATGAACCATCACTAGGACACTTTCCAGAGGCCAAATGTGCACAGATGTTACACATCTGCACAACCCAGTCAGACACCCCTTCCAGCAATATCTATTTGTTGATAAAGTACTACAATTACAAAACCAGCTTAAATGATGGAGTTTGTTCTCTTTGATCAGGTTTCACTGCTCTGTTCTAACCGATTGCTCGTAAGTCTTCACATATATGGACATTGCTGAGGGGCTATTTTCTACTGCACTGAAATATTCCATCTTCTAACTGACAGGACACCTTTTCTTTCTGCCGTGCATTATTCCCAAAGCAGGCAGTGATCTGAGTAAACAAACAGGCAATATCATTTTTCCTGGGAGGAGACCGAAGAACTAGAGGCTAGACAAGCAGAACTGAAACCAGCATTCTCACCGGACACAAGATCAGAATGGCAGTGATTCATGCCGCCATGCTCTATTCTAGGTCCCCCTGGCTCAGACGAACACAGTAACTGCCATTCTGCAACAGAATCTCATGAAGGATGTGCTCCACCTATGCATCTGGCCAGCATTCAAACAGCGCCACAGAGCTGCGGGATATGAGGCTGAAGATGGAGCACGGCAAGGCCAAGCCTGGCAACTTGCTAGAACGGGGCTTCATTTCATTCTCTGCAGAAAGGCACGTGTTAATCACAGGGTGTCATACTGTAGTTTAAAGGTTGACATGATTCTCATCATAGGCAGATATGCTCTTCCACAAGGAGGACTTTTCCAACTTCCTACAGATTGATTCTAACTGGAAAATGTAAGATTTTATATCCTTTGCAAAATCCATTTGTTCACCATTAACTCTGATAACCCTGGCCCACCTCAGGACATGCAGCCACGCCAGCACGCTTTTGGAACTCACAGAGTTCTTGTCACAGGGAGATCCAAGCGTAATTAGTCATGGAGGAAGTAGAACATTTTTGTGCCCATACTTTGGAAGCGATGCTCTGTACATGTGTAGGAGTTCCTAGAGAAATTCACTGGGATAAAATACCTTAGGCACTTCAGAAAGTTCTGTTCTCTTTTGCTCTAGTCCACAAAAACTAGGCACATACATTCATTAAGTTCAGAGACTGGGGCTGAGACCTGATGAACTGTATTGAATGACAGTCTGAAAAATGTCAGCATTCAAATGGTAGGAACTACCTGAAAAACAAGCTAAAAAGGGCAGTATTGAGAGTTTCATCCCATGTTAGAGCAGAGTTATGTATTGGCAAGTGGCCCATACCGATCTGAGGCTGGGTTTCCGATAAGGCAGTGGGGAGGAGAATGGGGGAGACTTGTACTGGTGTCCCAGAAGTAGAACAACTGTCTGGAACAAAGAAGTTGCACAGATAAATTGGACCAGCAACCCCTCACTCTGCTAAGATGCCTGAAGCCAAGGCTGCCTGAAAGGGGGGAACTATGGCCCCACTTCAGAACAAACAAAGAAGTGAAAAGGCCTCAGGCTGGGTCATGCCTCGTGAAAATGACAATGTATTTTTAAGCTAAACAAAAAAAAGAAAAAAAAAAAAAGGAAAGAAAAGAAAAAGGAACAAGGAAGTCAGTCCACCCACTCAGCCATCCTTTCACACAAAATACCAACAGCACGGAGATGGGGGCAAAACATATTTATTTTTAGTGCTGCTGTTTGCTTACAAACTGCAGCTCCCCCAGATGTGGGGTCCCTGAGGTAACAGACAGGTTACATTCTTTCAGCAAGTCCCCATCCACGTGAAACTTGTTTCCCTTCTGGGTCCTGACATGAGCATAAATTTCAGAGATTTTGAAAGGCTGACTGAAATTCTCTCCTTTCTCCACGAACCTAACCTCAGAGCCCAGAGTATCTGACAGAAATTCCCATCTAAACAGAAGTGAGCAGAACTGCAGTTCTGGATTTACTGGGACCTTCAACACAAAATGGATGGTGAAGAGCTAAGGGAAGAATGGAGGGATTAAATCCAGCTGGACAATGAAACCCTACTGATACTTAGGGATGCAGAATGAAAAATCTCCCCTCAAGTGTCTTAGCATTCAGGTTAGACAGTCCGGAGAGGGACTCACTGTTGAACTGAGATGAGATGATGAGATGAGATGAGATGAGATGAGATGAGATGAGATGAGATGATGAGATGAGATGGTCCTCAGTTCCAAGAACACCACACGTCCTTGGAGCCACGAGGACGTTCCTCAGATAGGTGTCACAGAGAAGGTTTTGCCTGAATTCCAGAATGCTAATAACGCCATGGGGGATCCTGAAAGAAACAAGCTGAACTGTAACAGGTCCTAGACCTGAGTATTAAGAGCAGATCACACTCAAACCACTGTTGTGCCATTTAGATGCACGAATGAACGGGCAAGAGATGGAGGGAGGCCATAGCTGCGCTAATGATCAGTGCTGTGCCCAAAGGAGGAGATGTGAACATGAGGAAAATATTATTTGACAGACCCTTACCAGCACTAGGGTGTGAACAAACAAGAGGGTGCCCCCTCACTCTGAACTTTCCCCACTCACTGCAATGTACAGTTCCAGCCAAGAAACTCAGATGCATGTGTGGCAGCACTCACCAAGTCACAGGCTAGGTATGGTTGCTCTTCCTTCTCCTTTTCATTTGCTGGAGGTCCCTGCCTTTGCTGAGAAGCCTTTTCCTTTCCTGATTTTTTTGAGCTGCTGACCTAATTTTTTTTTTTTTTTTTTCCCAGTGAAAATATAGCAAAGAGGAGTCACCCAAGCCAGCCCATGGGGAAGCGGGGTGGGTACGTTACCAGAACCCTCCGTGAGACTCAGACAGTTCCCCCATGACCATGACTCTCCCATGCGATCGTTTCCAAGGGAATACAGAGAAAGCAGCCAGGCAATAAGGAAGGGGGATTAATGAAGAAAATTGGGTTACCAGGGACTGTGTGACTTCAGTGTCTGTTTTTGTTTGAACCTCCAACCAAAGGAAGATGTACTGCAGCCTGCTACCATCTGCCAAGGAAAATGTTCTGCCTGGAGCAGGAAGAATTCCCTCAAAGATGAAGAAAACAGCTTATCTGTAAGAGATCCTAAACCAAATTAACATGTGCTCACCTCAGTGCTACTGCCTCTCAATGCTTCAGAAACATATAAGGGAGGGGGAAAAGGTGTGTCTGTCAAACTGCTAGTGCTACGCCCGTCAGGATGGAATTGAGCACAAAGAACACAGGACCGGAAAGTATTCCCGCCTCACAAAGTCAGGCTCCTGCTATTACTGGTAGGCACAACACGAGCTAGCTAAGAGTGGTCCTGTATGCCCAAGTACACTTCAGTCCTATATGTATGTTCCTCCTATATACTCATTGGAGGTCAGTTAGTGGTCAGGTACAATGACACCACCACCCTTCCTTGAAGCCTGCCGATACGGGTAAGAAGCAGCTAACTCACAGGGCATGGAGGAAGGAGGATGAAATGGCAGCCACATGTGTTGGTCCAAAAAATTTGGAAATCACATCCAGCTCAATTTCTAATTTTAGTCACTTTCTGAGGCCATCAAACACAAGATCTTATTCTGCTCACCAAACCACAAATTTAGGAAGTGGCTAAATCCTGAGGAGAGTACGATACTGCTCTCATCTGTGCATATAGCAATCACATGCACATTGGGGACATCAGCTGGGAGGTGGCTTCTGCGAAGGAACAGCTCTAGCCTACGTTACCACAGTCTCATCCCTTCTCCCTGCTCCTGAAGCTTCAGAGCAGGCCATGAGTAGCAGACAAGTCCTCTTATTTGTTTACCTCCCCCTTTGTCATCCTTCAGACCGGTGGGAGGGAGGCCACAAACTCTGTCACTCTTGCCAATAAATGGCTCTAGAGCGCTAATGACCTTGGGGCCCAGCTGATCTAGATCAGACTGGAATGAGCCAACTTGAAAAGCTTTTATGGCATCATCTGTCATCTTCGGCTTGGGTTTGTCCTGAGCCAAGTTATGCAAACAGCTCATGATCCAAGGCCAGTGACAGACCATTACTCACAGGCTGGCCTCTCTCAGCACTGAAGTTTGAACTCTTCATTCATCACCAGCTCTTTCTGGTCAACTGAAGGAACACGCTGCCATAGGATACTACCATAGTCAGAATCTGACAGCACTCACGCATTAGATGTATGCGTGAGCATTAGAAACATCCTTAAGTCATGAAGGAGAAATAAAAATATTACCATTCTCCTCCGGTGCTTACCAAGATGTCTCAAGTTAGACAGATGCTTCCTCTTTCATACTGGGGTAGCTTCACATTTACCACAGGGTAAAAGTAAGCACACGAGGCAAACCACAGCGTAGATGATATGCAGCAAGTTCACACCTTACCTTACCCCACAGGAACATAATCCATTTCCATACCCTTAGAAATAATTATTTTTAATACCCCCTTAGGAATTTTTAATAACACATTATGACATCTAGAAGAAGTTTAAAATAGGGTGATCTCTCTCTCTGGTTTAATATGAAGAAAGCCTTTATGCTCAGTGTGTTCTGACTTTTTAAAAGCAGTGCCTACGAGGTAAGTGGTACATTTCAAATATCTTAGTCCCATCTTGCAGCAGTATTCGGAGACCCCAAAGAACTGTGGGATTCAAGACTTTTTTTTTTTTTATAGAAGCAAAAGCTACTCTTAATTAATTTCCTGTGTGGATGCTAATTTGGAATCCACTTTGCAAGTAAGTAAAATTAATTTGCATTACAACACTTATATCCTGGAACAGCATCCATGCCACTGA
Organism: Pterocles gutturalis; assembly: GCF_000699245.1. Classification (NCBI taxonomy): domain Eukaryota; kingdom Metazoa; phylum Chordata; class Aves; order Pterocliformes; family Pteroclidae; genus Pterocles; species Pterocles gutturalis. The sequence continues at coordinate 57,738 of NW_010115501.1, forward strand.
GAACCAGCAATCCATTTCAAATTCATACACAGACTTAATCCAAATTAATGACTCTGTATAAACAAATCATTTTTATTCAGCCACAGGGAGGAAAAAAAAAAATAAAAAACAAACCATAACTTGTTTCCCAAACCATTTTCATAGGTAACTTTAAACCTCTCGAACCAGTAAGGCCTGTAAGGTCTGCGCGGTGCGAGCTTCTTCCCAG
>NW_010115502.1:0-12938 GCF_000699245.1 Pterocles gutturalis
CTTAACTCCATTCACCGCAACTCTTTGGGCTTTCAAAAAGAATAGTTTTGTCCAAAGCAGTGGCCTATTTAGTTGATGACCTTCTGAAGGGAAGCCTTCTGTAGTCCACAAGACTGTGGCCACTTTCTGAAAAGAAAGAAACACTCAGATTTAAAATCTGCTTTTATTTTAGCTCCATATTGAAATTATGAAAAAATGTCTAGGATCCTTTCACAGTATTGACCTACGTCAACTCAAATTTCCATATTTCCAAAGTTGTCATGATGGGCAATTGTTCCCTACTGCAGTCTATTTTTGAATAATGTGTGTTTATGTGAGTAAACTCTCAAAAATGAAAAGAAAATAATAAACTCTTAAGCAACACAAGTTGGACAATATATTAATTATAGTATTTCTCCCTTTTTAAAGCCAGTAGTAAATGTATCTGGAAATTTTGCAGAAATGTTTGTAATAAAGGGTGCTAAGCAACTATCTCTGTAATTCTCTCATGACACTACTTTTAAGACCTTGATGGGTTTTTTACTTAGGGCTCTTAAATTGTGAAAGGCTAAATAATCTTCAGATAACAAGGCAATAGAAAAAATGTGGGAAAAGTATGACCTTCCAAAACTCGCATGGAAGCAAGTTGGATGAAGGCATGATAACCACACAGCTGCTGTTTGATGGGATGATAGTTTCTCCATTGTAGAAGCATTTCAACAACCCAACAACCCAAAAACCCAACAATCTCTGGGATCTGCTTGTCCCCAGTGCTGCTATATGGATGACTATACCTTCCTTGTGAGTCATGGTGGAAGGTTCTCACTGGTTCATAAATCCCGTGGGAATGCCAGTGCTGCCCTAGTGGCCTGAGTGATCAAGTTGGATGAGGAATGGAGTAGGAAAAACATTCCTAACAGTTCATGTGTGAGGCATTTCAGCTGTACCAATGCTAAGTTAGTCATCAGCTCCAACCCTTTAAAATCTTAATAGTGTAGAAACCTAAACAGAAGTATGAAATTGAGGTCCAGCCCACAGAAATACTAAAATCCTCTGTTCCTGCTTAGGTTTTCCTACTGGGATCAGTGGGTACTGAGGGTGATAAGAAATGTGCAACTTGAGGCTCAACAGCCTGGTCAGAATGTAACCAGCAGGAGCATCTTTGCTATCTTTGCTCCATAGATCTTGGATCAGATGCTTACGTGGCTGGAAGGCACATTGATTACTTGAAAAATGTGAAACAGTTGGTAACTGCAAGTGGCAATTTTCTGTATGAAATGATACACGTAAGCCTCTTGTCTGCAAAAATCAGATGTTTGATATGCACTAACTCCAGAGTGCAGATAAAACTTTTATGTAAGTTTGTTTAAACAAAGTTTTAACATTGCATTGTGAATTAAGCTGCTGGTGACAGCAGTCAAATGGCAGGATTTCAAGGGCAATATCAGGGATAATAATCTTGTTCAAATTACAGTTTTTAATTTTAAAAAAACTGTTTTTCTTACTGAGAATATTATTATTAATTCGTATTTTCATTTTATTAGTTTATGTATACAGCTGCCAAGTTATTTGCATGCTATAGAATTTTATTTTCTATTTAGCAAATGAATGGCATTCAAGCAATTTTAGATTTAATTTGATCAATATTTAATGAATTTTAATTATAATTACAACTCAGAGTTTTGCACTGCTATATATTGCTGCATAATATTTAATCAAGGAGAGAGAGAGACTAAAATATAACTGGGAAACAGCTATCAAGTTTATGTTAAAGAAATGTAGTGGGTTTATTAACTAAATTACAGAGGTCTAATTTAATTATTTTTCTAGTTACCACTTTAAAATTGATTTCCAAGAGCATTTCCCTAATTTATACTTTTAAATATCTGCAATATTTATTTAAAAATACACAAAGAGCAAAATTATTTCGTGGTATCAATGTTTGAAATCTCTGCATCACTGGCAAATATCCCCAAGTGCTCTATCTGGGAAAACGAGAATAACATTTCTGCTGTTTGAAAAGGAGACCTGCCTATATGGACAGAATAGCACAGTCAACAGACTTCGCTTGTACATTACTAAGAGACAGTTGTGTCAATCAAACCATTTAAGGTCAATGTATCTGAAGACAGTGAAATAGGTCATCAAAATCCATGAAAAATCTATGTTTAATATTAAACCTCTCGTTCCACAAACTAAAGATATGTTTTCCTTAGAAATGCAGGTGATTGTTTGCATTTAGTAACACAACATGATTTCCCCTTTTTAGGGTGGAGGTGGTTAAGTAAAACTTATGAATTGTGAAACATCTTCTCTGGCACTGTACACGTGTACAGAAGTGAGTTTTGAACAGGAAGCCTGGAAAAAGAAAAAGTCTTCAAAGTTCTGTTTCACTTTAAAACAAGGCATTTAAAATGCGCACTTATGGCTTCTGGAAAAAAAAGTTTATTTATAACTATTTGGAATAAATGACATGCTTTTTTTATTCCAGTCCTTTTGGAAGAAGGTCACTCAAGACTCATTTGAAGAGATGTGTAAAAGACATGGGTTAGTTACAAGCGTGTAGGTGCAACGCACCTCTCTCTGCACTGTGCTGCCGCCTTCAGAGGTACTCACACCTTGCACGTGAACACTGGGTTCTGCCTGGGCTCTTGCTGTTACCCAAAAACAGGATGAAGATGCTCTTCACCTGCGTGCTTGTAGCTCTTGTTTTTTTTCTGACAGTGGCTGATAACTTCAGGTAATGGAACATACAGTGAAAAGCCCAATTTATTATCTTTCTCTAGACAATTATTTGTGTAAAACTAGACAACTTAAGGCTAAGAATAATTTCCAAGATTTTACCCATGAGGGCAGTTTACTGTGGGAACAATTTATCTCGGGATGTGGTGGAATTTCTGCCACTTGAGATCTTTAGATCAGAATTGAACAGGTGCAAGTTGAACGAGGCGTTATGGTTACACGAAGGAAATTATTGAACGAAATTCTGTGGTCTTCAAGGTGTATGAAGTGCTATTTGGGTTATAAAAATGTGTCTGCTCTGGTGTTAAAGCCAGCAAGCCATAGTCATACAGCCAACAAAGACTTGAACTAGCTATTGACTCATTATTGCCTTTTATTGATATGAAGAGTGTGTACTAGGTGTAACAAGAGGGTGAGGTGGGGGAACTTGTTCTGGAGAAGGCATAGAGAGGGAAACTGTTTTAGTAAATTGTTCTTATTTTTTCTGACTTTTTTTTAATTTAAGAAAATTTGTTGTGTTTCATACCTTATTAGAAATTTGTGGTCAGATAATGAATGTGTTGTGGTGAAAAAAAATCTGCGTTAAACACTGTCAGTTACAGCTAAATAAAAATGAAGGTATTTTTAGCTTAACAATTATTTTCCTTATTTGAAGGCTTGTTTTAGTTAGCAATTTGGAATGCAGTAGCTGGTCATGCTTAATGATTTGCCATCTTGTAGCACCCAATTTCTTTTGGAGTGATGACTGGAGCCATCTTTTAGTCTTTTTAAAGTATTTTGCTAATAACAAATTAAGAGTATAAAAATCTAAAAGCAAAAGATAAATAACATCCAAGCCCATAATCTTTATGTAAAGGTTTTAGTATAGACGTACTGTGCAGCTCAGCCTTGCTCAGTGGTTTCAGGACTGGACTCTTCATTTGTTTATTTTTGTCATAAATCATGTTTCTAAATAATGAATTTGTGTTCCTCTTATTTTTGAGATGTCGTAACATTTTTTTGAAATGGGAAAAAATGCCTAAATTCTAGTATTATTAGTATATGCAAAGTACGGCTTCCGCATCTGACGCTATTCATCACATCACAAATTAATCATCAGGGACAGAAGCCAATATCCCATTTCAAGCAAAGAGCAATAGCTCTTGGGGAAATTAAATCATCTTTCAGAAATATTCCATTCTGAAAAGCTAATAATTCAATGGAAATAGATTTTCAGAGGAAAAACCTGAGTGTGTTACATAATCTTTCTGCAGGGTTCCCCGTCTCATACATTAACATTTCATTCCGCATTTGAAATCAGAATTTGCTGAGAAATATTTTACACTGTTGTTGTGAGTGTCCTTTAAGGTTTGTGAAGTGATAATAATATCATTTGGACACCCAAACGAACATCACTTAAATCTGATTGAGACAGAGACAAACAGAAAGGAAGGGACTGATACAGAGCAGGAAATTCTCATTTTTGCCATTCTGTTTGAGAACATCACGGCCAATCATTTCTACAAATTAATGTGCAATCTGCTGTTCTGTTACCCTTCCCACTTGGTATGAAGATTTAATGGAGAATGGAAAATGCATTAAAAGCATATTTATTTTTAACTTTTCTGATATAAGTAGTAGGAAGCTCATGGCCATGCAGTGCAGGAGAAAAGAACTTATATCCTGTACAGAAGAGGGGAACAAGGGAGATGTTGCACAGAAAAGAGGAAAGGCTGGTTTTGGATTTTTTTGTTTTGTTCCAGTACCTGTTTATAATAGTTGCCACTTTAAAGATATATTGGCCATTTAAAAATAAAACCCATATAGAATCTTTTTTTTTCTTTTTTTGAATTATAAAGCTGGTGTTCAGGTCTATACTTCTGAAAGGAACAGGAACTGAGCTCAGACCCACCGCTGTGTGTTGAACATTGTTTCACAGTACTTGGAGGGTCTGCTGTTACAGATGCTTGAAGGTAATCCACTTGCCTCCACACTAGTAGAGTTGTAATATGCTCTAATAGCCAAAAGAGAGGTTGTTTTGTAAGTTTTCAGAATATTTTTTTTCATTTACATGGATTCTCTTTTTCTAAATGTATTCGTGCTCCTGGAGGTCCAAGAACTGTGATCATCAGCAGGGCTCACGTTTGAGGGGTCCCCGTGCCCACATGTCGTCCCATGTGCTATGCTGCCCTCTGTGTCTGCCCTACGAGACCCATGATCATCCCTCAGCTACCTCTGATGGAGCTGCAGAAGATACCTGAGAAAAAGAAGTCTATCATCAGTAGGCTTGGCTTTCTCCTGAGGGATGTCTGCTTCCCCTGGGAAGTTCTCAGCAGTGTCAGTTGGCAAAGGGATGAAAAGTCCTGCTCTGTTCATGCCAGGATGTCTACTTTGAGATTAAATTTGCACAATAAACAATGGACTGAATACTTATGAATCTTTTCAGAATAGTCCTAGCCAAGATATAATTTAATCCGTATGTTTCATTGAAGTGACATATTAATTATTGATTTTGGGTAATGAATATGCTAATTGCAGAATTCAGGAGGTTTCTGCTGCCCTGCTGTGCTCTCTAGGCCCTCATGCATTTTTTAGGAGATGTCTGTAGGAGACAGCATCTGGGCTTACGCCAAGGCACCATAATGAAGACCACATACAGAGTTCAAGGGCTGGTGCTTGTCCTTCAGGAACAACATCAGAAACTTGTTTTGTCTGACAGTTGTTCTCGAAATTTTAAATTAGGTGATTCACTTTTTCCCTGTGTAAATGGGGTTATTGGTGTTTTTCCATTCAGACATAAAGTTTGACCTCATTTTTCATTTCAAATGGGGTGGGAGGTGGGGGGAGAAAAATAAGTGGAAAGAAGGTCAGGCCAATGGTCTAGTCAATAATATATCGAAAATTAAGCACTCCTTCTGTATGCATTTGCAGTGAGATTAGAAAAGTTGTTAGGGGTTATTAGTGTTTTTCCATTCAGACATAAAATAAAGTTTGACCTCATTTTTCATTTCAAATGGGGTGGGAGGTGGGGGGAGAAAAATAAGTGGAAAGAAGGTCAGGCCAATGGTCTAGTCAATAATATATCGAAAATTAAGCACTCCTTCTGTATGCATTTGCAGTGAGATTAGAAAAGTTGTTAAGCCTTTCTGTCTTCTCACTGGTTTTAATACTCAGGTGAAATAACCAATATGCACAGTAGAAACAAAAAGTTTCTGCTGATAAGACCTTGACTGTGGCTTTGAATACAGCCTCGAGCAAAGGCTGATGTTTATATTGCTTCAGTCTAAAGAGCCCTGGGGTGCTCTGTAGCATCTATGGGGACCTCAACAGATGCATTCATAAACTTTTATGGTTGAAACTCTTTATACAACAACACATATTCAAGTAGTGACAATTAATGTGATAATATAGAGGAAAATGGGAATAGTTTAGTGTGCCAGGCTTGAAAAAAATGTGCTATTGTAAGCCTTTAAAAACATGAGACAGAATTGTATCTTGAGATCATGTTACCATGGGCACTTCATGGACTGATAAAATATCAACCTTGAAGCTATTAGATTGCAGAGAAAAAAAGCCTTTTATTTTTTGAATACTGAATTATTTAATTTCAGCTATTGTTATTTTTCTGTTGTTTTTCAGGTGTTAGCAGGCTCTCTCCAGTAAATCATAAATTACATGATGTTACTGCTACATTTGACCTCTAATGATGAGTAATCCCAGTCTATTAATGAGTGAGTATTACAAGTATTACAAAAAGGCAGTGATACTGAGTCACTTTGACAATAAATTTTTATTGTTTATAATAGTATTTCAAAATTCTTTACAGATTTTGGGAAAGTCCTTTCTTTGGTGGGAATTAATTCACAGAAGTGTAAAGTTCATCTGTGAGGAATTAGAATGGGACCATCACTTTTAGGAGTGAATTAAGAGTGTGGATCCAGGGCTAGTGAAATCCTGATGTGTTGATACGTGTAACTTCCAACAGCAATAAGAACTGGAATCTGTAGCCCTAAAACCAGAGACTGGTTGTTAGCTCCTTACTGGTACGTTTGAAGAGATCCTGCTGGGTGCCAGACAACATCTTACTTTCATGCAGCAGGTTCACTCGTCATGGAGGTCCAGAAGGTCTTTAATGATCTACTCTTCCTATATCTGTCTCATTTCCTTTTTCTCTGAGCAAAAGGAAGGATTTATAGACAGGTTCTCACTGGTCATCTCTCTGCGGTGTCTGATCCATGTTGGAAGCTTGGACCCAACTCATTGATCCTTATAGAACAGTCTGGTGCAGAGTGAACTTAAAGACTAGGTCGTGGAATTTTAATACATCTTTATGCAACAGGTTTGTATGTTATATGTTTTAATTTTAGTGCAAACCAAAGTAGCATCAACTTGAAGACAGATTTTCCTCCAAAGCCTGGAAGTGCAGCTGACAACATCTGTTAGAGGTCTCTATGTTGTATAAAAAGGAAAGTTATGTCATTATAAAAGAACAGGCTTCAGATAATCTGAAGATCACAATTTTTTGCCATATCAGAGGAGCAGATAAAATTCCACTTTCAGCCAGGGGAAAACATTTCCTGTTGATCCATCAGTTGTGCAAAAAGAGTGATGAGGTGAATTAGTTTAAACTGGCCTAGGGTTTCCTAAAACAGCAGAATGAATTGTTGTGTAGGTTCTCCTCTTCACATCTAGCAAAAAAATCTTAATCTTTTATGATCCCTAAGCACAGTCTCAGGGCACATGAATGCACTGCTTCTAATCATCTCTTCTGCTGCAACCAGAACCTATTCCTGTCAGTACCATACTAAACCAGGGTATGGTATCCCACACTGGTGAATCATACATGAGATATTTTTGCTGACTGGATATTTTCTTCTCAAAGAGCATGTGGATTTATTCTTAGTGATTCTAATTGAAAAAGTAAGGATTGTTGCTGCTTCTGGAACTGAATTTCTTAAAAAAGGCTGTCCTGAAAAGTTGGGGTAAAGTGCTGGTTATTATTGTCTATTCTAATCACGGAGGCATTAAGGCATTAAGGCAGTCTACACTAGCTGATGAAGTAGCACTCGTTAACCTCATGATATTTTCTTTCCTTTTCTCTTTTTTTTTTTTTTTTTTTTCCTCCCCAAAATTTAAAGTGGGATATGTAAAGTGGATTGCCAGAAACTGGTAGTCTGAGTAAAGGCAATACAAAAGGTGCTACATTGAACTTGGCTGAAGTGAAAGACTGCCTTAAAGGTAAACAAGACTAAACTCTTTTTTTGTGGTTGCCCTTTGGGGTCAAATCAATAAATACTCTGTTTTCCTTGCTTGAAGTTTATACTTTCTGCAGGAATATGATTTTCCTTTCAAAAAGCCTTAATTCTTCTTCCTTGGGAAAACAAATTTTGTCACCAACCCATAAATAATCACAGGAAAAAATAATAGCAGCCTAATTTACATCTAAGCTTTCTTTTTAATGATTAATGGATACTATTTATGTAAACTGTTTCTACATTCCAGCGTGAAATGAAATTTAAATTGCAAATTCTACAGTGGTGTATTTTAACTGGTGACCCTTTCCCCAATCACAAATTAAAAAAACCCAATTACATTTGTAATAAAGATGCTAATGCATTTCTTGTTTTTAGGGCACGTAAAGTTCTTACTGCCAGCAACTTTATTTTTCCCTGTCAATGAACCAATAAAAATGTATTTTCCAAACCACTTCAAGATATGTGCATATGCACATTTAGAAATGGAGCTAAAGAGCAATTCTCAGCACATCCACGTTGCAGCAGCATTCATGGTCAGGTGTAAACCTCTTGCATGTTGAAGGTCATGTCGTCTACCATTCTCCACAGTCAAGAGCAGACTTTGAAGGCAAGTAGGTTTTCAACATGTTTGAGGAACTGAACGTTCGCACTAGCCAAAGGACTCTTGAGCAGCCGTGATTACTCCGTCCTTCGGGGCTGAAGATGCTCCTCTCTGCATGCCTACAGAGGTCTAAGTGCTACCTGTCTTTTGGATTGCCCTTCATCAAGGGCTGTCTGGAGCGGCCAAGAGCAGAGCTCTTGTTGGAAACATGGCGCAGGTCCCTGGAGAATGGCTTTCTCTAACAAACAGCTCTCTTGAAGTTATTTACATTCCACAAAGTTTTTGAGTCTTTTGTCCTGGAGGCAGGTCAGGTTGGTTCCAGGTGAAGCATAAACATTGATCTCTTCCTTTTGCTTCTAATTGCACTCAGGACCCTCTCTGGGGATTAAAATGAGAAGGCATTTTGTAACTCATTATTGCTTCATTATAACTCTCAAGGAGGACACAGATGTGGTGGAGAGGAGGGAGCTGGAGTGTTTTCTCTATGTCTCGCCATATTCAGGACTGTACTTGGCTGTGACATTCAAAGGCCAACACAGATCTACCAGCCCCCTCTTGAAAAGGCTGGTAGCCACCACCAGCTGTACAGACCCACTGAGATGCAATTAAAGCCGAAGCGCTGCAAGGTCCAATGAACTTGTCACATCAGTTTGGGGATCTCGAATGGAATGAGGAGAATCAGGGACGTTCCAAGTCGGGGTGTGGGAAAAATAACACCAGAGCAGCATGCACTTTGTTACTTTAGGGTTGCTGGTCTTGTGAAGGGAACCTGGGCAGAGCTGTTGAGCTGGATGTATTTTTATCCCTAAGACAGCACACTAGAAAGAACCACGTAACAAGTGCTTGAGAAGTTGTCTTTTGCTTTTTGTGAAATTTTTTTTTTAGGGGGTGTGAGCTTTTTTTCTATTTTTGTAGTGATGTGCTGTCAGAAGAGTGCAGGACCAAATCCTGTCTTCCTGCCTATGCAGCTGCTCATGTTTGCTGCTCTGTGTGACCAGTGGTAAGAAAACATGTCTTTGCTCATAGGCTGAGCAAACTCATTCTGTGAAACACTAAATGTAGAACACTTGGGTGTGATTTTAAGAGTTGCTTTGCAGAATAAAAGAGCACTTTAATAGCAGGTATATAAACCTGCTTAGCAATACATTTGTACATTGTGACAGAGATGAACCCAAGCTGTAACTTTTGCCTGGGCTTCCAGGAGAACCCACTTGTTCCTGTCCATGACACACCTCTTGGGAGAGGGAGCACCATTGTGTGGTGGGAATCCACATGATGTGGAGCTGTGGCTGGACTGACCGGGCCAATAATTTAACAAGTGCAATCATCTCATTTTAATTTGTATGAAACTAACTGCTTAGTGTGGCAAATGGCTTGTAAGATGCCTTGGATGCTGTGGGTGACTCCCAGGAGCACGGCTCATGGCACAGGATTTGGTGGGTGATCAGGCCAGCAGTTACAGCAGCTTGAGCATTCCCTAACAGTGAACTTGGTGCTTGCTTGTGTGCGATGTCCCAGGCTATAAATCCAATGTGGTGATCTTGGCTTAGCACATTGGTGTTTGTGTTTGCAGTTTCTTAAGTCCAAGGAAGCCCAGTGCTTGTGCTTTAGCTGGATCAGTGGCAGATACACCATATGTACTTACTGCTTTTGCAACTTTGCTTAGCCCTTATCATGAATTTCAGGAGGCCCGAAATCTCGGTGCTGGCTGTAATTGCTTCTATCTGTGACATGATATAATTGATTACCCTGACAATTTATCAGCACCGGAGGATGTCTTTGTATTTGCCACCAGCCTTGAACTGTGTCATTATGTAGCTTTTAGAGCTTCCTGCTATTGTTCTGGGCAGTGAAAACCCGCCTGACCTTGCTTCTTTGCTTAATGTCTCTATGTGAAGACTTAGTCCAATTTCTCTTTGCTCATGATACTATCTTATTACTTATTTTCTCATTTAACTTTTATCTGAAAGTATTGTGTAGTTACAGTTAAGAGGCTGGGTTCCTTTAGTAATTCATTTTTACCTCTTGTTGCACAGGTGACCAAAGCACTCAACTCAAGTGATAAGAATTCGTACAAAGAGTGATGCTCTTGCTGCCCTTTAGAGCAGGTTTCTGAGTAACATTAGGTTCAGATCTTTCTTAGTGAAGAGGCAGCAAATTCATTTAATGGACTGTTTTAACCACAGACAAGGCTTCAGATTAGAATAAAAACACTTTTTCCACCCTGTTACTTCACTGCAGAGGTTAGTGGCTTTTACTGAACATGGACTTATTTCTGGTGATATTAGAAGTAACATAACTGAGTTTGTAAATGAGCATGGTTAAATGGAGTCTATAGTAGATAAAAATGAAAGTTTGACTATTTCACCTTTTATTTAATGAAGTTATTCAGGCAAGGTATCAGTTGTATTGCCTAAACAGTTTTAGTATAATATAGCACTGAAGATGCTGAACTTGTTAGCTTGTTTATTGCAAGGTTGTGTTAGTGCTAATCATGACTGACAAATAATTTAAGCAATATTTCTAACTCTATTAAAGGATTTATTCCAACAACTACAAAATCCTCATCTGAAGGCAAATCGTGTGTGCTGTAGCCCACTGAGAATCTTTCCAAGCTGTGCACACACCAAAATGTTTGTTGTGCTGCTAGATGTGAATATTGACTTTTAATTTAGCCTTCAAAATTAAAATCAGAAGAAGAGAAAACCTTTTCTAAAGAGTTTTAGCTCCTTCTTATTTAACCTATTATCAGTGTATGCTTAAGAAAACACCATGCAACATCCCTCTTCCATGACTCGTAATTTACGTGGATGGGGAAGGGAAGGCTTTAGTGGCAGGCTTATTCTTACTTTTTAATAAAACTATTGATTTTGTACAATCTGCTCTGTTGTGAGAGCAAAGACTGAAACCATTGCCTATTTCCACCCCTTCCAAGTAAATGTTTGCAAGGCATCACACTCTCCCTCTCTATAAGCCTATAAATCTTGCACAGCTTTTAACGCAAGAGGAGGGCAGTGCCCTTCCCCATCCCAACATGCAGAACAGCAGTCAGCCTCTCCTAAAATTTTAGGGAGGGAGAGGAAGGCATGCACGCACGCACCCCAAGGCAGACACTTGTGTCAATGCCTCTGTCCTGGTTTCAGCTGGGACAGAGTTCACTTTCTTCCCAGCAGCTGGTGTGAGGCTGTGTTTGGGTTTGTGCTGAGGAGAAGCTGATCACACACTGATGGGCAGAGCTGCTGCCAGGACAGTCAAGGACTTTCCAGCTTCTCTGCTGTGCCCGTGTCTGCAGGGGCAGGAGAAGCTGGAAGGGAGCACAGCCCCAGTTACTACCCTAGGACTTGACCTTAGATTTAGGACTGAGACTGAAATTGGCCAATGGTCTGTTCCATATCATGCACATCATGCCCAGTGTATAGGTGAGGCCCTGTCTGGAAGTTCTCTCTCTTTCTCCGGGTTGTCTCCCTCCAGGTTGCCTCTCTGTCAGGGTTGTCTCGGTCTCTCAGACACTCGGGCTGTTATCTCTGTTCCAGGATTGTGGTTTCAGGACTCTCCCTGCTCTGGGATCATTGTCTGGGAACAGGCTGAGCCTTGGTTGTCGGGTGGTGACCATTGTCACTGTGTGTCACTCATTTGTATATTTGTATATTTGTACATATCGTTATTATTATCATTATTATTTTCAATATTATTGTAGTTTAGTTATTAAATTGTTCCTATCTCAACCCACAAGTCTCTTTTCCCTTCACCCCTTTAATTCTCTCCCCCGTCCCCAGGAGATGGGCAGGTGAGTGAGCAGTCTTGTGTAAAACTACAACAAATTATTATTTTACTGCCTATACCAGCAAAAAGTAAGGGGAAAAGGAGGGGTCCCTATATTTATAGAAAGGTTCAGTCCTGTCTGAGATCTGGGTTTGTTCCAGACATGTGCGATAGGATGAATTACTTGAGGCAGGTGGTCTACCTGCTCCCTGGGCTAAGGTGGGAAGACGGTGCCTACCTGCTTGGTTGCAGCTTTGGGGGGAGGGCATGGAGGTATAACTGCAGGTGTTTGAGGAAGATTTCTGCAATCAAGGATGTATTCAGGAGCAGCGTTGTTCCAGGATGTTCCCTTGGGGAAAGTCAGAACGTCCATCTGGACCCTGCACTGCTTGCACTTTGGGCACCTCTGACTCTTCTGCTTTTTCACTTCTTTCATAGAATCATAGAATCATTGAATCATAGAATGGCCTGGGTTGAAAAGCACCTTAAAGATCATCTAGTTCCAACCCCCCTGCTGTGGGCAGGGTTGCCAACCGCTAGAGCCGCTGCCCAGGGCCCCATCCAGCCTGGCCTTGAACCCCTCCAGGGATGGGGCATCCACAGCTTCTCTGGGCAACCTG
>NW_010115502.1:13255-24930 GCF_000699245.1 Pterocles gutturalis
CCCCAGGCCTGGACACAGTACTGCAGATGGGGCCTCACAAGAGCCGAGTAGAGGGGCACAGTCACCTCCCTCTCCCTGCTGGCCACCCCTTTTTTAATGCAGCCCAGGACATCGTTGGCCTTCCGGGCTGCAAGCACACACTGCTGGCTCATGTCCAGTTTCTCGTCCACCAGGACCCCCAAGTCCTTCTCCGCAGGGCTGCTCTCAAGGAGTTCTTCTCCCAGTCTATACAGGTACCTGGGGTTGCCCCAGCCCAAGTGCAACACCTTGCACTTGGCCTTGTTGAACCTCATTGTGTTCTCATGGAGCCACTTCTCCAGCCTGTCCAGGTCCCTCAGGATGGCATCCCTTCCCTCTATTGTATCAACTACACCACCCTACTTGGTGTCATCTGCAAAAAAAATTATTCCGTCATCTGTCTGCAGCCTGAGCATGTCCCACTTCTCAGTGCGCTGCTTGCTGGGTGTTGTAAAGCATCTTGTCTCATCCAGATAAGATATTTCCTAGTGAGGGAAAGATTTCTTGTGCCGTCCTCAGGGTATAGACTTTAAAACCATTGTCAACCTACCAAATTACTATTATTTTTCTCTGACCTGGTGGAGCACTTTTGCCAACCCTTCCTTTTCTTTTTTATTCATATATGTGTCTTTTCATTAAAATATTTACTCTTTTAAAGCCCATTTTAAAGGTCTCATGCCACGAAATTGCATGTCACACCTTCCATTTAAGTACGTAACACCACCAGATGGAAAATTATATAAGGAGATGATGGAGACCCAAAATGCTGAAATTTGCCTAAATTTTGTTATACATCTTGAAGTAAGTGGCAGGTCCAAAATTCTGGTTGGAGAGGTCCTTGAAGGAGTTAAAATTTACATGTGGACTAATTAGCACACTCATTACTGGTGGGAGTATACAACTAGGTGGAAACAGGATCCTTCACAAGTCAAAGAATTCCCTTGGGAATTATGCTCACAATGCCGGGGAAGTATAAAATTAAAAGGTCTTGGATGATTCAGGTCCACAAACTTGATATTATTTTAGAACTACATTTACCATGAAAGGAGTTGAGCCCAAAGTCTGGCTTGCAATTTCTGAAAAACCCTAGATTATGCATCCCTTAGATGTGTTAAACTCAGAAACTGAACCTGTATGATTCGGTTTTGTTTGTCTGTATGATTTATCTTTTTTTTGCCAAAAGTAAAATTATGCTAAAGCAGAAGCTTTGTATTTCAAAAATTTTCAAAGTATCTGAAGAAAAAAAAAAAAAAATTAATGTGAAAAGCATTAGAACGACAATAATACAATTAATTAAATTTAAAAAGCCAAACACAATGACAGCTGCATCGTTTCAGGCTTCTTAAGAACACCTGCACCAGTGAAACAGGGTAGACAGGAATGGATAGTTTTGAATGTATTTTGGTCCTATTAATTAAATCATCACTTTAATAACTCTGAGGAGGGATGTAGGTTGTTGAAAACCTGGATGAGTGGTAGACCATGCTGTTCCCTTGTCGTTTCTAGGCCTAGTTTCTAGGCTCAGCTTGCTTTATCAGCACGTCAGATCCAAATCAGATCTCTTGCAGAAGCTATATTATTACTGTTTTGTTTTTAAGTAGACGTAAGATCTGACAGTTTTCTGACATTTTCGGCAATTGGGGGCATAGAAATTTTAGATTGTAATGTTTTTCTGTGCAAAAGCTTAATAGACTTGATGTGATTTTTCATCCCTCCTTTTTTAAGAGGTAAACAGGAGGCAAACTGAGATGTTACCTTCCATAAAGAAAATCAGAATCTGCCACTTCTTTGTTTTTTTTTTTTTAATCTGAAGGATCCAGTCCTAAATTTCTGTAAACTGGCTTCTATTTTGCTGAAATACGTTTGAACATTCATCTTGTTCCTTACCTGTGGTGTATGCCATATAGCACAAGTGACTACAAATTGATAGCTTAAAATAGCTATTATTTTTATTTGCTAAAAAGGTACCAGTTTATGCTCTTTTTGTTCATAGTAGAATAAAACTGAAGTTAAGCATTGCTTTGGACAAACAAAATTCGATATACTTAGACTCTGAATAGCCTATTTTTCTCCTTTTTCTGTCCCTAGTTTTCCTTTAGTATCATTCTCAGTCTGTGGTAAAGTAACATCCTCAGCTCGTCGTGGGTAAAAGATGATCCAAGTGCATCGGTCATGTTAACTTTACAGATCATCCAACATGGCTTCACTAAGGGCCTGTCCAAACCTCATGAAGTTCAACCAGGCCAAGTGCAAGGTCCTGCAGTTAGACAGGGGCAATCCCAAGCACAAATACAGGCTGGGAGGAGAATGTACTGAGAGCAGCCCTGAGGAGAAGGACTTGGGGGTATTGGTTGATGAGCAGCTCAGTGTGACACAGCAATGTGTGCCTGCAGCCCAGAAAGCCAACTGTGTCCTGCGCTGCATAAGAAGCATGACCAGCAGGTCAAGGGAGGTGATTCTCCCCCTCTGCTCCACTCTCCTGAGACCAGCCCTGCAGTGCTGCATCCAGCTCTGGGGTCCTCAGCATAAGGATGTGGACCTGTTGGAGCGAGTCCAGAGGAGGCTACAACGATGGTCAGAGGCTGGAGCACCTCCTGTACGAGGACAGGCTGAGAGAGTTGGGGTTGTTCAGCCTGGAGAAGAGAAGGCTCCGGGGAGACCTTAGAGCAGCTTCCAGTGCTGAAAGGGGGCTACAGGAGAGATGGGGGGGGGACTGTGATCAGGAGTGGAGGGATAGGACGAGGGGGAACGGGTTTAAGCTGAAAGATGGGAGATTTAGATGAGATATTAGGAAGAAATGTTTTCCTGTGAGGGTGGTGAGGCAATGGCCCAGGTTGCCCAGAGAAGCTGTGGATGGACCATCACTGGAGGGGTTCAAGGCCAGGCTGGATGAGGCTTTGGGCAACCTGGGCTAGTGGGAGGTGTCCCTGCCCATGGCAGGGGGGGTTGGAACTGGATGATCTCTACAGTCCCTTCCAACTCAAACCATTCTATGATTCTGTGATCACCTCAGACAATGAGGACTACAGGCTTTGAAACGGGATGGGGGGGTGTGTATGTGTCAGTGAGCCTTCCAGGGAGTATTTATGTGCTGTCCTCTGTATACCACAGTTTTCCCTTTTTCTTCTTTCTGTGTATTGGTGTATTTTCACTAGGTTTAGTGAAGTGATTCACAGTAATGTGGAATTACTTGATATGGGCTTCTTCTTAAAAGGGTTCAAGGTTATGAACATCCATGCAACTACACTTACTCTGCCAGTTTTTTAAAAAGTAACAAGAGTCTTTTCCTACTAACACGTCTAATCACACAGGACCCTTTCTTTTGCATTTGTCTTTTCTAAATAGAGAAATACTGTAAAACTGTATGCATACTATTAGGAGGCAGGACTTGAGCTTAAAAGCCTTCCAGCAAGCATTTAGTTAGCTGCAGAAAGAGGTTTCAAAATAAACTTGTTTTTGTGGATCAACTAGTCCTAATGAACCTAAGACAAGAAGCACTTGTCACACAGACAAATTTCAGCTATTCTGGAGCAACGAAAAAAGCCCTTGGAGAGCAATGCTGAGAGCTGAGGGGAAGAGGCAGGAAGGTTTAGGGGAACAGCAGGGTTGGAAAGAAACAGTAGAATTCACTGAAGATTCAGGTGAAAGAAAAAGAATTGCTGGGACCAGGGGGACTGCAAGATAGAAGGAAGGGATTTAATTTCTCTTCTTTTTGCCCATGCAGACTTCTAGTTTTACATCCACTTGAGTCCCAGGGCTCACTCTGTTGTGCCTCCCAGGATGCTGAGAAGGGACTCAGAAGAGATGGGGGGGAGGGGCGGGGGGGAAAGGTAAAAAATCTGTGGAGGGAGAGTGAGGAAAACAGGTTATGATCGGTGGGAAACTCTGGAAAGGGTTTTCCATTTCTGTAAGCTGGTGGGGCAGGACATGGTGGCATCTCCTGGGGAGTCCGTCCTGCTGTAGCTTCACTTACATGTCCTGTTCTTTTTCCCAGTAGGAACTGGGCCCCATGGACAGCTACAAGACAGAAGGTCTAGGGCTGCCAATCCGCATTTTATCTGCTAAAGGAACTGACCTTGTGAATTACATGTTACGTACTCAAAATAGGTTGGTTGGCATAAGGAGCGAGTTCATTGGATGAAGTGGTTTTACTGACTTTCCCTAGGAACGAATTTAGCTAGTTAGGTTTTATCACATAAAACATCTGTGGTCTGATTTTTAAAAAAATTGAATTAATATGATTTTTTTGTACTTTTACAACTTTTCCTTTTGAAATGCAGCAAAAATGCATCAAAAAATCCCAGTCTAACCCTGTGAGACAGTTTGCCTATATGCTACTTCCTCTTCATATGTAAATGATAAATAATGATACTTATTGTAAATTCAAATAATGTACAAATCATTCTTAGACTCATCACTTGTATTTTGTTACTGAATTATGATTCCAGGAGAAATGTTCTCATAGCCAGTACCCTGAAAACTCCCATCACGAACTCCCATGATACAGCAAAGATTGTCACCAATAACATAAATAAATGTGTTGTACCATCCTGTGAACATGAAATGGAATACAAAATATAACAACTGAAAGGTTGGGAATGGTTGTTGTCTGGTAGTTGGTTTATATTTTATAACTATGGGAAGTAAATCAATATCATGATACTTTATGCACAAAGATTTTCAATCTTGTTATGAAATTCTTATAAAATATTCAATAAACAAGAGAAAAGACAGTAACTTGAAGGGTTCAGGTTATTTTCTTCGCTCTAGGTGGAACATTACTTTAGAGGATGGAAAAATATCCCACAGCATTTTTCCACAGTATTTCATGCAACTGTACATCTCCGAAAATAGCAATAAAATCCAATATATTTTTGTAAGCATGTTAATCATGTTAGTGAACTGATATTTGTAGACACAGTGGCCTTTAGTTAAATGAGGTGATGGGGTTTGAGGGTTCTATGCGAGCAGCAAGAGGTTGTAAACTCAATTGAGCAAACATTATTTGTGCAGTCAGTTATCTTCCTTACAGCTCCTCAAGGTCTGCAGTTTGCATGATGGTAGAGTTTAAAGGTTCTCATGGGTACAAGTGGTCATGTCCTTCAGGGTGAGGCATTACACAGGTGTGTTTCACTGCCACATAGGTCTTAAAAAGCTTTCACGCTCTGCCCTGATTTTGCATCCTTACGTGCCTTCCCACCTCAGGCGTTGCATTGCAATTTCAAAAATACCTCAGAAAACAAACCCTGTATTAGGATAGATTCTTTTCAAGCTTATACATAAATTGGCTTTAAATATGTGCTTAAAATAAAGCATTTTAAAATGAATGCCTATTGCTTTATGGAAGAACGGAAAGCAAATTCTACTGCGAGTGGGAATCTAATTTGTCTTCAACTGTCTTAGACACTTAAGAACATGATTTGTGGCCTACATGAAAAATTGAGTTGTTTCATGTAGTAAAGATCAATTTTTTACTTCAAAGAGCACATAATTTTGTAGCTGCTTTTCTGAATAATAGAATTTAACTTTATTCAATTATTTAAATTTTATATTTAAGCTTACTATTTAGTTAGTAAATTAATTTATTTTATTTATTAATCTGTTAAACAGAATAGTTCTATGTCTATGTTGATTTCAATTTCAATTTTGATTTCGATGCTATTCATTCCAACTCTTTAGGTTGGAAGGAGACTCCTGAGGTCATCTGCTTTTTCCACCACTTAGGACACAGCTAGTTTTGAAGTTACTGTAGCTTGCTCAGAGCCTTGTCCATTTGGCTTCTGAATATTTCCAAGGATGGAGATTCCATAATCTGCCTATAAAGGCATGAGATATCCACCCAAGTCTTGCATTTGTGACTCTTGATCCAACTCTTTTCTTGAAGAACTCAGTATAGCACTGAGGAGGTCATGAGAACAGCTGCCTTATATCAAGGAGGATTTAATTTTGATGGATAATACGGTATAAGGAAGATAAAGCAGCTAAATACAACTTCTATTGCAAAATGAATCTGTTCATTGGCACATCAAGTGACCTGTTTCATGGAGAGTATTCGTTTTTTGGAAGAGTCTATAAAGGACTTCATGGAGGAATTTATTAAATCCCGCATTCATGAAGACCAATACAGTAGCCAGAATCTTTCTCTGCTTTTTCCAAACAGAAATATTTCCTTTGGAAATGATTCATTGTTCTTTTATGATTTCTAAAAAAATCATTGACATTTTCATCCGGAGAGAGATTCTTATTTTGTCTTTTGTATGAAAGCTCTTTGTGTTGTGTGCATGATGCATTAAAAAACTATGAGCCAGGCCTGCCCACATCTTAAAAAGTTGTAACTTTTTTTTTTTTAAAGGCTTTTGCTTCTTCTCCTTCGTCTTCTCTTTTTGGCAGCCTGATCAATGTTTTCATATCTTTCACATCATGTCAATATTATAAATTAAACTGTGACTGCTGGAAGCATTGCTCTATAAGGAGAGCAGAGACTGACATAATCTCACGGACTCCAGGAATGGAGGAATTATGAAATGTGTTTACATGCCAAATATAAGCAACAAAATTTAAAGACCATGACAATAACTCTGTGTGTACGACAGCTTCCAGTACAAGGAAATCCTCTGGATTTCAGAATATTTATTTTTTTTAACATTTGAATAAATATTATTTGCCCTTTCATTTCCTTGCTATTAAAATTTCAGGAAAATATTGTAGAAAAATAAGATGGCTAAAGATACGCCAAAGGACACTTGTGGTATTTTTAGCTAAAAACTAGTGACAATTTCAGATCTGTTTTGGGAATAAAATTCACAAAAGGTGTCTACACTTGATCTAAATGAACCTTTGAGTATTTAGGTGAACTGCGAATTTTCTGATATCCATCCAACCATTCCTATCTTTGAATGTGTTTCTTACAGAATACATTTTACTCTATGAAACCTCTAGTTTTGATTTATTTTTGCTGGTATTGATACAATAGCTATTGCAACAAAATGTGTCTAGGGGTCAGTTCTCCCCTCTGCACTGGTTTCCGCCTGATCAGTCTCTGAAGGGCTGCTGTTTTGATATCAAATGTTTTTTAGAGGATTAGCTCTGGTTGCTGGAACAATTTCAACTCACTGTGGCTGTGGCAATTTCATTCTTTGGAATTAGATTACAGAATTTTCTACAGTGAAAGACACAAAGGCTATGGACTGCATTGCTCTTGAACTAAATACACTATGCTGAGTACAGGTTTTCTCCAATGCAGACATGAAGATTCAGGAAAAGTCAAATATTCATATTTCATAATAAGACTATTCATTTTTTGTAACTTCTGTTTTTAAACACCCCAGAAGCAGTAAGATCCTGCCTTAACAGCAGTGTGGATTTCACATATCAACTGAGAAAGCTTCTCAGCTCCCTTGCACTCTGCTTCCTTCACATGCTTTGCAGGAGTCGTGATTTCAGAGATGAAAGAAACCTCACCTAGTGCCTTCTTTCAAATAATGAAACCTAATTAGGATCTCTGTTAAAATTCTGAGTGTTAGCCAGATGGCAGAAGTCTACTGGTGCCAGTGAATTTTTTCATTAAGAATTAATGCCATTAGCTTTTAAAGAATGCTTCATTTAGATATCGTTAGACATATTAGAGAGAAAATTTTAAAAAAAGTAAAAGAACACTACCTAAGGCCATTGTTATAGCTTGATTGCTTCTCATTTCTCTCTAATTCACAGTTGGCTGCTACAAGGTCTTCACCCTTCAGCCTCCCTCAAAAGGTGGAACAATATAATAACATGTACTTTGTTATCTTCCTTTTTTTTAAAAAAAAAACAACACCCAAATCCAGTTTTCTTCCCCTGAAGTGAATCGAGACAGTCTGAAATCATTGTGTGTTCTCAGTTGTGAAAACACACTTTGAAGGAATCCCTTGGTTCTCATTTTCAGACATTATGTTGATATTTTGAGTGTGTTTCTCTTTTTAGCTGTATTCATCTCATATTCGTTAGGTTATATGATCTCTGGTGAAGAAGTCAAGACAGGAATATTTTTAATGCACACCTAGTTTATCAGTATTAGATTTCCTCCCTCCCTTTAAATCACCGTTTGCCTCATAGACTTTTATTGTGTAATATTTTATTTTTAAAACCAATCTGATTCGCTTAAAAAAACGTTCACCATGGCTCGCTGTTATCACAACTGCTGTAATTATGCAAGTAACCTGGTTTACCAAGTGGTCTACTTTTTTGTTTTGTCAATGCTCCAAAGACGATGGAACCTGTTGCTGTGACCTGCAAACAAGAACGTATGACATACAAAGAGCCCACCTAACACCAGGACACCGTGTGGCTTTACAGCTGGAAATAGCTGTGTTGTGAGGTCAGCAGATTACTGGGCTGTCCTTCTGAAAGCCACGAACGATTTTGATGAGAAACACTTGAGTGTCAACTGTAAGGTATCTGCAAAAAGAAGAGCAATAAACAACAGGGGACCGTAGCGTTTCACACTGCTCCATTCATCCGTGAGAGGTTGTGTGTCTACATCCTTTCTCACTTCTGAAAATCTTTGCCTTACTATATGTATATCCTTGAGGTCTTTTCCAACCTTAATGATTCTATGATTCTATGATATATTTGTACATATATGACATGAATCTTTTTACAGATGTTTTAACAGGCTCACAAAAGAAGTATTTATTTTCACCAAGAAAATATCAACAACATTTGGATAGTTATTCACAGTAAGTAACATCTTATTTACTGCAATGCCCAACTAGCCAAAGTTTTTTGTCCAAAAATTAACTAAAAGGTACCAAAAATGGTACCTGGTCTAGTGGGAGGTGTCTCTGCCCATAGCAGGGGGTAACTTGTATGTATGTATGTATGTAACTATGTATGTAACTTGTCAGGGGTACAAAACTACAAAAAATGTTTTACTTTGGTGTATTGAATTGTGTATGAGAAATATTATGCCAGCAATTTCCCTTCACTTGTCCTCCAGAGAAAGTAATGTCTGATGTGAGTCTGGATAAGAGGGAAAGGCTCTGTCACAACCACCTAGAGCTCCAGAAGGGCATGTCTAAGTAAGTTTGGCAGATAGAGGTAAGCCAAGTCTGGATGTTCTTTATGTAGTGACCTTTTCTAACTGAGGATAACAGATCTTTGCAAAGAACTATTTTTCCGGTAATGGGAAAAATTGTCTCCATGAGATTTGTTCATATTGGGGAATTCCTGTGGGTCATATGCAGTTTGTTATCTACAAGGTGGAGTAACTCTACGTTCTGTGAATTTTCCAGACTGCCCTGATCATTAACTAATGACCTTTTCCTGTTCCTTCAATATGATGCAGTATGGCTATAGGTGATAAACATTTACCCAGCTTCTGCCTGCAACATCTCCTCTCCATTTCTTGTTCTCTTGACCATCTTCTTTTTAATAATGATTCTGCCACTGTATTGTACAGCGGAAAACATTGCTGTCTGATGGAATTAAAGGGGATCAAGAACTGTATGAATAATACAATCAAAGTGAGTAAAACACTTTGAAAATTGGTCCTGTGTTCATCTTTCCTGAGCTTTGCCTCTGAAAATATGAAAGGAAATTAGAAATGCTTGTTGAGACAAGTGTTATTCATGTTTGCCATTTGTGCCAATTTGCTGGCTGTGCTCCTAATTAATCATTCCTTTAGGCTCACATTTAGTTTCTGACAATTGCTAACACATGCTTTCAAAAAGCGGCACCCTATAGACTGACACTGTTTGTGGGTGTTTGCTGAAGGAGAGAATGTGGCCATGGTAATGCATTCCACCGCGCTTTGAAATGAATTCCCAAGTGCTTCAATCACTATTCTCTGCTCTAGGCCAAAAGCAAACATTGTTCTTACTGAATGAGATGAGAGTTTCATTTACCAGTGATGTGATATTAAAACACCAAGATTCCATTACACGGGATGTATGTAGATGGAATATTATGAAAATGGAGACTGTATAACCCTCTGCATGAGGTAGATGTGGTCTGAAACGAAAGGTGTCCATGCCAAATACTGTTATCTTTCCACGGTGTTACATTGTTGCTTGCCTTTGTGCAGGAAGCAAGAAGCAAGGGTGGTGAACTCCCTTTAGTGCAGCCTCAGTAAACATGAATTCGGTTATACAAACATGAGAAGTCTGCAAGACTCTTCCCTGACTGTGTGCAAGACAGGCATGGGGAAGAACAGGCACTTCTTTCCTGTAAAAGTCTTTCAGATCATACAGTCGTTAGCCAAAATACCTCAACAGCCTTTGGAGCAAGTGCTAGAACAAGGCAGGGCACACATGCCTGTGTCAGCCACTACTTTGTGAAGTCAGGCTCCAGCTTTCTTGCTTGCTCTCTTTTTTGTGCATATTAATCTTGATGATTCTTCCTGGTTTGTGTTGGAGAACGTGAAGATGATCTTCTCCCGGTCCCTAAGGAGCTGGATTTGATTTCACTTGGGCAGAGCAGGAAATGGAACATTCCTATATCTGGGTAAATGACTATAGTGTATAGTTATTTTCTGTGTTGTTTTTTTTTTCTTCTTTTTTTTTTTTTTTTTTTTTTACCTTGTTTTTCTTCTAGGGTCAGAGACAAAAGTACTTCTCTAGTCATGAGTGAAGACATAGGAGGAAGACAGGGTTCTATTTCTGTCCCCAGTTTCTTAGATAGTTCTAAATAAAGGCCCACCAAAGCTTGTTGGATGTCATCCAGAGCCTCTGAAGGTCTCAGGAGGCTCTTGGTCTCACTCTGGGTCCCGCATCCCACACCTCAGTGTGGTGCAATGTGCACATAGCTCCTCTAAGATCTGGACCTTAATCTTTCTGCCTGTATTTCAGTATACAGTCTCTTTATATATATATATATATATTTTTTTTTAGACCATAATGTATTTTGAGATGACCTTTGTTGCAGGTTTCTATGTTGTGTCTAGTGGCATGGGTCAATCCCATGCTACGTGCTCTCACACATTACTCGAAACAGTACGGGTAATTAATGCCAAGTGGATTGTCTTCCTAATTCATTTGCATTGTCACATAAATGGATATGTTTGTTCGTGGAGCTGTACAGAGACAGGTGTTACTCCAATATGACAGTTTCTGAAGTTGATGGACTTTTCTGTTGATCCCTCAGGTCTTGACTGTTGTTTGCAAATACATAGTTAATGCGTTGCAGAGAAATCCTTCTAAATGTGACTCAAGCATGCAATGTAATGTAATAAATGTAATGTAAAAGCCGTGTCTGCCCAAGTCTGCAGAGAGCTGGAGACAGTCCCTTTCAGGGTAAGGTCTCCTGCTCCCTTCAGTGCAGTGGTAACTTCTTCAATGTTCAGCAAATGGCGGTGTGTTCTATGATAAATTTTGTTCTCAGGAGACTTTCCTCCTTGTGCTTAAAATTTTATTCAGAATATTATTTTTAGTTAGTATTCTCATAGAAATCAGACTCATCTGAGATTTATGCTACATTCAATTACTACTGATAAAGATTTTTTAATTAGAATGTAACAATTTCTTGTATAAGGTACTGATTTGGGATGTGAGAGACCTCGATTCTACTGCTGGTTTCATCACAGACTGCTATTTACTCACAGACTTATAACTTAATTGTGTCTCCTTCTCCTCTACCTTTCATTTGCCTTGCCTCTCAAAGACTGCAAATGTTTTATGGAATGG